>NC_060154.1:17063412-17095758 GCF_021292245.1 Micropterus dolomieu | reverse complement strand
TAATATGTCACCTATCACAGATGTTGTATGAAATTGTTTCTGACAAGAGATGTGTGTTTTAGTTTGCAAATGTGTTTTTTTATATGTGAAAAACTGGAAAAGACCACTGCTCATCCTTTGAAGAAGAGGAAACGAGTGATACAATCCTGAATAAGCTAAAAAAAAAAAAAAGAGAAAACGTCACTCATGGTTCAACAACCATACATCTTTAAGTTTAGACTGTAAAGCTGGAGGTGTTATAGGAGTAGTTTGCCATTGTGGGAAATAACACTTAGTTTGCTTTCTTCCCGAGCGTTAGGTGAGATGATTGGAAATTAAAATGGAAATTAAGAGGATGCATCTTGTTAGCTTTAGCTTAGCATAAACAATAGAAACAGCCAGCCTGTCTCTGTCGAAAGGTACCAGCACATTTTAATGTTACAGATTAACTACAGTATATCTTGTTTATTTATAATATAAATTATAATCCGTACAAAAACCTAAGTGTGAAAATTACAAATATAATGTGTTAATTAGTGAGCTTTAGAGGTGTTTGTAGGCAGATTTTGTTGGGCAGAGCCAGGCTAGTGGTTCCCCCCTGTGCTAAGCTAAGCTAGTCGGCTGCTGGCTGTAGCCTGATGGGCAGGTACGAGAGTGACATTGTTCCTCTGAACAGGCGTATTTTCTAAAATGTCAAACTATTTCTTTTAAAGAGGGTCAGCACGAAGGTGACACACCTTCAGCTGTGAATGAATTAAGTATGGTCTGTCAGTAGTGTGATGATGATCATATTTGTATTATTGATTAGGGAGATAGGCCATTGTTTAAAGATAGTGGGGGGCGAAGCAGGTATGGTGACCCCGGTTTAGATGACAAATTTAAGGAAAAGCAGCCTCTTCTTAAGTTTTAAGAGTCATCTATCGGTCCAGTGGTCTACTCCAGTTTACACACCAATACGTTTATATTTATCTCTAGCCTTTTCCCTATACCGTGCATTGTTTAAATCAATAGTTATGTCTGTGTTGTCCTTGGTTGAAGTCTTTACCACAGCTTTCTTTGTCTGTGATCGCTGCTCCTCCTCCTCTTCCTCTCTTCCTGTGTCCTTAAAGTCTCTTTTTCTCCTCAGTGCACATAGGTGGTCCCCAGAATGCTGTGTGTAGTCTTGCAGGATACCTCTTTATTAATGTCATTTATTGCCGATAAATATGCTGATGTATTGATTTTGGGATATGTTGTGTGTACATTATGTTGAGACATCGGTGCGTATGCAGACAGCAGGTGTATTCTGTTTGTGTGTATGTACAGTCCAAACCCCAAACCCGCAACCCACAGAGATCGCTTCATCCCTCACACTGGATCCAAATGTGCCATTATCTTTATGTATCACATATATCAACATATTGAACACACACACACACACACACACACACACACACACACACACACACACACACACACACACGCGCATATTGTACAGGATAAAAAATGTGCCATGACTAAATGAACGCTTGACAATTTATTTTTTCTATGTTTTCAAAGGAGAGCCAAGTAGTGACATGTACAGAAAATGTTGCAATGATATGAAAATAAAAAATCTTGCTGTGTGTAAATTATTCAACAATTAACTGTTTATATTAAAATTATGAATAAAATTATTGGAGAATATGTGTCTTCTCGCACTTCTTCACTTTGGACTGAGGCATGTAGCAAATTTCCTACAAAACCTAGAATTGCAAGTTACCTTTTAGTTTACCCACATTTCCAACCAAATGTTGTTATCACTTCACTGATGAAGACTGAGATGCAGCTGAAAGCTCTGGGAAAAGCTAATAAGTGGAGTTAAAAAAATAAATTCAGAAGTAGAGTGAAGTAAAGTAAGTTTTCCAAGGAGCTATTCTTGAATAAATTGTACTTTATTTCCATTTTATACCTCATACACAGCTGTAGTTACTGGTTATGTTCTATATACAGGAAGCATATGATTTTGTATGTATAATATAGATACTTTTACTGAAGTAAAACTTGTAATGGAGTATCTGTGCTATTGTTACTATTACGTAAGAGCTCAGTAATTCTTTCCTTTTGTTTCTGTGAGATTCTTTCAGATCTTTTAGTGATTCATGTTCTTTTCATACACTCTCCTGCCTTTTCATTTTTCACACTCACACCTCACTAACAAGGTCAGCCATCAGGCCTCTTTCTGCTGGCTGCTGAAATGATCGGATCGCGTGACTTTAGTGTCTCACTCAATGGCGTCTCGACAGCAGTTGAGAGAGATGGTGAAAGTATTTCTTCACACTTTCCTAGTCAGTCGAAGATTCAAACACAGAAACACTTTGAAGCAAAAGTAAAGAGAGCAACACAGTTTCATGATACTTATAATATTACGCTGCTATAGTTTATTAAATTCTACCACAATATATATAATATAATGTAATATGTTAATTTTCATTAACTGTAAGCCCTTATCCTCCTCACTGCTTGTGAACTTTATTTCACTTTAAAACACCAGGCCTGGCAGCTCATTCACATGAGCCTCGGCATTCATTCCATGTGGTACAATGTGCGATTCAGATGAAGTTATGCTGTGACTGAAACCACTATAAACGCAGCTAGTTCCTCCTAACCCAGTTTCTTAAGGCTGTGCAAGGGAGCACTGCAAAACATGAAAACGTAGAACATGAGAGATCAGACTAATGAAAGTCCTGAGATAACACTGCAACTCAATGATGAGTGTATGTGTGCACTGATGTCCAACCATGAATGCATTGCCTTTAGTTTTATTTTAGTGTAGTAGATGGTGAAAATTGTCTGTACTGGTCATTTTAAGAGTTTGTAGTTGCACCCTGGTTAGTGCTGTCCCCCCATGGAGTGTGTGAGCTGCCACAGCATATTTCAGAGCAGCAGCGATGTGTCATTCGGCTCCACTTAGTTGTCAGCTGCACAGAATGAAAAAAGAGGAAGCAGGGTTGAGATCCCGTGGCTGCCTCTCTGTAATCAGTGTGAGGACGACACCGACGCTCATACACAACTCAGTCAGACCTGAAGGACAATTTAAACCATCTTCTCTCCTCTCTTTGGCTTGTTTTGGTGAACAGAACACCTGTTAAATATCATCCCATGTAAGTAGAGTTTAAGTTGCTTTATCTGGATTTTGAGTTGTGGTCTGCAATACTAGAGCCCAGTGCATTACTTGCATTTATCTGTGCATTGTTTGAATTGGTATTTTTCTGCGGTAGACTTCTGCTTTAATACATTTCTGCTTGCCTCCTCTGTGCCAGTGCGCTGCCTCCTCTGTCTGTGGGAAAGTAAGGAGACTTTTCCACTTGATGTGCAGTGAGCTGAATTTGACAGTCATCCGTAGATTGTGCAAATTAATAGGCACAGTCATTGCAACAATTGTCAGACTCTGTGTCTAGTAGGTGTAGCAGTTAGAGACACGTTGTCTCCCGTGATAGTGATCGTTTCTCTGCAGTTTCTTTTAGCATTTTAAAAATGACTTCACTTGCTTTACTTCTTCACAGAGGATGTGGTGGTTCGTCCCCCTGTGAGTCAAACTAAGAAAACAAACTGCATGTATCATTGCCCCTATACTTTCATTGCATGTACTTCCTTCTCTTTTTCTGTCTTTGCGCTAGTTCCTTAAACAATTACATATTTAAACTGGTCTTGGACAATTCTGGACAACATGCTTTTCGAGGCATTTAACTCAATTCTGAGTGTTGATTGAGGTCTTAGACAATTAAAAATACACATTCCCTCCCTTTATCACCCCTCTTTTCACTCCTGTGCCACCCCAAAAACACCCGTTTCTGATCTCCTTTGTCTGTACCAATACAACAATGTAAAAATACTCAATTACAAGTAAAAGTCCTGCATCCACCCTAATGGTCAGGACCCTCCAAAGGGCCACAAGCTAAATCTTGGGAGTTGTGAGATGATAAATCGGTTAGGAAAGAAAATAAAATCTGTTCTGCTACACATATTTGCATACATTCTTTTCTCTAATCTTTTCTTTTTTTTGAAATATTGGATAATTTGACCTCTTTGGGCCTTGAACAGTTATTCAAAAGAAAGCATCTAAGAGCACAAGATGGGAAATCACTCATGGGTGAAAATGCTAACAGCACATAGACATCTGAAACATGACAAGGAGCTGCAAGTAGGCACTGAGTTTTGTATTGTATTTTCTAACCATATCATGTGAATGTAATTTAAAATCTTAATCTGAAAAATAGAAGTATAAAGTAGCATAAAATGTAAAAACTCATGTAATGTGCAAGCACAGTACCTCAAAATTGTACTTAGGTAAAATACTAGGGTAAATGAACTTAGTTACTTTCCTTTTTATCAGAAACTAGAAGAAGCAAAAAACATCCATGCCTCCTTTTCTCTTCCTACCCTCCCTCTCTACTGTCACCTTTCCTCCTTTTTTGCCCCCCCGCTCTTTTTCTCTGTTTGCGGAGATAATCCCCAACCAGCAGCTCCATGTTCCTTGCCTTGGATGCTCTCTCTCTCTCTCTCTCTCTCTCTCTCTCTCTCTCTCTCTCACTCAGTCTCTCGCTCTTTCTCAACGCCCACCCCCCTGTCCCTCTCTTCCTCTCACTGGGTGCCAGAGCTCCAGTGAGAGCGAGTTCCAGTTCCAGCTGGCCTCCCCACTGCGCTGCTCCTATGGCGGACTCTCCTCTTAACCACTCCTGGCCATCCTTCTCCAAACTCTGGATGAAGAGATGGTCCTTCAAGAGAGGTACAGTGGGAATCTGGTTTTACATTTAGATTATACTTCAGGTGGTTTGTTGGATACACAGAGAAGAGGGGGTATTGTCCCTAGGGGTCCAATAGAGGTTGTGGGCAGGATGTGACCTTAGGAGGAGGAGGGGTTCACTGTTGTTTACCATTTTGACCTGACTGGGGTTTGTGGTGTGTAACGGTTGCAGTCAGTCAGATGAGTTTTGTGCAGAGCTCAGTGAGTCACTTCTAGCTGTGAGAATGCACAATTTCACCATGCATCTTTAATTAAAAACTAACCTCTCATTATTCATTGTAAAATCATAATTTTGTGTGATGGCACTCACAGTGCTGACACTGTAAGCTGTAGAGTTAACAGCCTTAATGAAGGGTGTTTTAAAAGATGTCTGGTGCAGCATTGATGGGATTTTACAGTTTAATTAAATCCATTAACTTAGGAACGGACTGACAAGTGGAGCTTTAGACACACTACAGACCTAGTGTCTGTGTGGCTCGCTGCTTTTAAAACAGCAGTCAGAGAAATTTCTGATCAAAGAGGGTCTGTGAGATGACAGGTGTTTTGATGTGTGCTCCGACCTCACATCTAACAGACTCTGTGTTCTGTTTTCACCTCCACACAGCATCTGTCAGAAACACACACACATACACAGATGAAAACCTCACACTTGTACACCAGTCCGGGAATCATGTACTGAAGGGTCAGAGTGACCTTAAACCAAACACTTTGTATTGAAAGTGTCATTTTTATCTTGGCCTCTATGTTATCTGTAACTGGGTAGAATATGGCCTCTGTCAGTGTGTGTGTGTGTGTGTGTGTGTGTGTGTGTGTGTGTGTGTGTGTGTGTGTGTACTTGCAAAGGTGTTTATTGTACCAGTGTCTCTGTTGAAAACGCATCTGTAGACAAGTATACCTTTTCTAAATCTGTGTGCATTGTAATAATTCATCTGACCATATCATATGATGCCTGAGTTCCTCTTGTGATTGTCATGAAGCTTTGCAATGTATGTACAGTCAGTTTCGTGGTTAACATGTGCCCTCATTTCCTTCTTGTCACATTTGCTCAAATGTCTTCTTTTTCACCGAGTTACACACTGTGGCACACATATTTGTTATGTACATTCTGCATAATGTTATACAATGCTATAAAGAATTCTGTATAAACATACTTTATCATAGAGAACCATCTTTAAAGATTTAAAATTGTGTTTACTTTGTTGGAATTGATGTACTTTTTAAAAATATTAAATAATTAAAAAGTCCACAAAAAACATTTAACAAGGAAAAAACTTGAGAAACCTTGGGAAGAGCAACAAAAAAGGAGAAACATGCTGTGTGTCATGTGTACAAAGTAGACATAAGTTTCAGCAGTGGAATTACAATGAAAGGAAAAGAGGAACAATATTAAACAGATAAATACAAGTATAAAGTACATAAAGCATTACATCGAGTCAATATTAAGTGTAATAATTTAAAAAGAGTTTTAGGCAAGGTGTTAATGTAATTTATGGCTGGGTAATAGTCATTTGTGTTAGTAGCAGACCACCCTTTGTTGGAGCCAAACTGTCGGGAAAGCAGCTGACTATGACAGTGCCAAAACGATTATGAAGATGCACACACCTGAGCACGTGCTCACACACAAAGTCACACACACACACACACACACACACACACACACACACACACTGATGTTTCATCCCTGTGTGATGTATTAGCAGATATGAGAGGCCAACCATAAAAGGCTACAGCGGCACTACAAGACAAGCAGCCGCTGCAGTGTCTAAGTTTACACTTAACACGAGTGGGATTTGGACACAAACAAATTCTCCCTCCAGCGGGGACACTGCCATCCCCCTGCAGCCTCAGCCAGTGATTTAGTAATATAGAAAAGAGATCTACAGTGTCTGTCCGGGTGTTTATGTGAGAGCATCTCTGGCTGTCGCACTGAAGAGGGGATGCCGCTGGTTTATAGCAGAACACGGTGCAGGGCTCAGAGTGTGGCCTGTCTGCATTTTATCTCACCCCACAGCATCCACGTGAGCTCTCCTGCTCTCTCCTGCAGATATACTGTAAGATCACAACAAGAAAAGCGAGCCACGCAAAATAATCTGAAAAAGCTAATCTGTCTTGGGATGTCAGGTGTCACAGATAGCACATGGCAACATAGACAGCAAGGCCTCATAAATAAAAACGCAGCTCTGTTGATGC
This sequence comes from Micropterus dolomieu, assembly GCF_021292245.1. NCBI lineage: Eukaryota > Metazoa > Chordata > Actinopteri > Centrarchiformes > Centrarchidae > Micropterus > Micropterus dolomieu. Next base: position 17,088,824 of record NC_060154.1, on the reverse strand, counting down.
CTTCTAGATGCCAGCGATGACCAGCTGAGCTTTTCATATCACAGTGAGTGTGATGATAATGTTCAATGGTTTAGAGGTTGTGGCAGCAACATGAGCATTCGTTAACCAACAGACCGTGGTTAGCATAATAGATGTTATAATATATTTTCTTCTTTTTACATTAGCAATGCATAAACTGACTGTGTAATGTGAAAAGGGTTAACCAATTTGCTGTTCAGTCTCAACACTGTCATCCACCAAGTTTCCAGCAGCTGCTGGCAGCTTCTTTATTTATTTTTAGCAAAGAAATGTTGAACCCATTATTCACTACCTGCTCAACACCCAACCAGCGGACAGACACAGTTAGTGACTAGCCGGTGAACATAGTGGAGCATTTAGCAGCTATTTCCCTCAGGAGTTGGTAGAGACCAAAAGCAGAGCTAAAAGGAGATTATTTTTTAACTTGCATTCATCAAATAGACAGAAACAAGACTCCAAATGAATGCTAATGTTGCTCTGTGTCTTTTGGAAGTTTAAATGTGGAATATTTTTTTTCTAACGTGTTACGTAACCATAACAACATTATATATCAGTTTAAAGCTTGTTATGCTGCATCACATGGTCGAATTAGTGCAGCTTTAAAGGACAAACTTCAGATTCCTACCATTCCTACTCCTACCATGTTTATGTTTCTGCTTTAAAGTCCAGAGAGTCTCCATTCACAACATCTTTCACCATACCTTCAATCCTGAAATCACAGATGTAATAACACATATAGCATGAGCGGCAGCTGCTTTGCAGAATACCTTTTTACCCTGGTCACGTTAAATCAGAAAATTAACCTTAACAGGGACAGAAACACGGCAAATCTAATCGAGGAGAATTGAGTCTGCCCCTGTGGAGCCAGGCTGGCTTAGGCTAAGGTTCGGACTCACCGGAGGCATCCCTTATGAAATGAGGCTTATGTAACCTGTCCTAGCTGTCGCTCTCCCCTCCTAAGAAGGGCATGGTGTGGCTGAAACCCTAACAGTGAACATGACATACTCAGACGCCTTAACAGACTTTTCACACCACTTTTGACACCATAAGTCACTGTAAAATGTAATAAATTATACTATTTCACACTTTTTACCTCAAATATGTGACACCAATGTACTGTACATTTCCTTCATATAGCATTTACTCACTGTAGTATATTATAGTATTTACCACAAGCAAGCCCAGGCCTCTGCAAGCTCAGTGAGGTAATAATCTCCAGCTCTCAAACACTGGCATGGAAGCTAATGCTGGCTCACCAAGCAGTTTGCAGTGGTGACAGTGGTTTGGGGCATCTTCTGAATCAAGGAATCTATTTATGCAATGAAAATGTAAAAGAGCTTTCAGTAAAAGGCTGGAGAAGGGGCTGTAACTGAGCTTTTCTTCCAAAATGACTCAATCAATTGATTACACAAGTGTTGCGCAGCTGTTGAAATCAGCTACGTCTGCCCAATGTTAGCAGCTCACAAACATCACATCCATTATTTTTCAGCATCAGAGTGCAAGCCATGTAGTGAGTCCTGTGGGCCTCCCAGTGCCCAACTCAGTGTCCAGCCTCATGCTCCCAGCGGGACAGGATCTTCCTCCTCACTATCTCCTGCCTCTATCGCTGAGGATGTCTTCTTTGGCATCACCACTGAAGACCAGGTAAAGCTTGATAATCTTGATTTGGAGCATTTATATTTTCAATTGTTTCTCCTTCCTTTTTTAGTCATGCTAGTGGCATCTATGGATGGCAATGTCTGTCAGTTGGTTGGTCCACCAGTTTGGTCCAGACTAAAATGTCTCACCAACTATTGGATGGATTTAATTTTTATTTTGTATAGACATTCATCGTTCCTAGACAATGAAGCCTAATGACATTGGTGATCTAGTGACGTTTCACGTAGCTCTACCATGAGATAAACACTTTTTTATATGAAAGTTATTGGATGAATTGCTGTAAAAATGTGTTCAGATATTCATATCCCCAGAGGATGAATTGTAACAACTTTGATCCTTTGACCTTTCATCATAAGGTCAAATTTCGCTTTAGTCCAATATTTCAGTTGGTGACCAACTGCAAAACTAATGACATTCCCATCAGCCTCAGCTGTACTTTGTGTTTAGTGCTAAATAGCAAAGGTTAGCATACTAACCTTCTTAAATAAGATGGCACACATGGTAAACATTATACCTGCTAAGGATTAGCATGTTAGCATTGTCATTGTGAGCATGCAGATGTCAGCATTAAGCCCAAAAACGTGCTGTGCCTAAGAACAGCCTCACAGAGCCGCTAGCATGGCTGTAAACTCTTAGTTTTGAGTTACTTAAATTTTGGATTTCAGCTGATGTTCACAATATCTTGTTTATTTTCCCTCTGTTCACCATGTTTATCCCTTTTCTCCTCTTTCACCTCTCTTTTTAATTCAAATCCTTTTTGCCTCCTTGCTGAGTTGCAGGATACGTGTTCTGTAGTCAGTGACTACGACTGTCCCTGTGTGGAGGTGAGCAACAGTGTGGAGGATCTGCTGGGCCTCAGCTCCTCTCTCAGAGACTCTGAGTACTTTAAGGACCTGGAGGAAGGGATACCGGCTTCACAGTCTACTGCATTCCCAGTAACCACAGTCCCAGAGAGCAAAACCCTGCTGCAGGTGTCCCTAAACACAGACAGTCCTGCCATCAGCCAACCTGCCCAGACTTCTTTGACCACACACTTCCCTTATGCCAATGCACCATCTCACCCCTACTATATACACCCTGCAGAGGAACCTCATCACAACTTTGTGGTCACTCAGCTTAGTCCCAAATTATTGCCAGGTTGTATCATTGACAGAGGTGACCTTTCAGGCCCTGCAGTAGGGCTTAGCTTGACAATTAATCTGAATGGACTGTTGGGATCAATGGAAACAGCAAAAGGAATAACAGAATCAGAGGAAGTACTGGAGCATCCCAGTATGGATTTAGATGCCGATTCAGACCATGATAGCTTTCCTATTCTGGTCAGATCCATGTCGACGTCACGGAGGCACAGCTGGGGTGTCCCTGTGTCCCCCATTAACCTGGGAAGGAGGTAAGATGGATGGGGGGAGCAAGCTCATGCCAACAAAAATAATAATACCCAAACTGCACTAGTCACATGAGTCATATCTAAAGTCTTTCATATGTTTCTACCTAATAAATGAAATTCAACTTTTTGCTTCAGCATCACTCAACATTGTCACTCTCAAACACTAAAATGTGCTATTTAACTGAGCTGAGTTTCTGGTGGTTTAGTTGGTTGTTCACAGCTCCTTAAATACTGCAGTCAAGGTTGCTTTGGGTTATGTGTGAGAACATGAACAAGTGCATTAAAATACCTCCTGAAGAACTAAACCCAAAAACAACCCCAAAATAAACACAGAGCATAGGGTGTCTCGCTCAAGAGTTTTGTTTGGTTAATAGATACATTTCACTGCCTGGTTAACTCTCTACTGTGCGTGTGTGTGTGTGTTTGTGTGTGCGCGCGTGTGTGTGTGTTTGTTGCTGTGCTATGCTGCCAGACTGAGTCTGGATACCATGGCCATGGACAGCGATGGAGAGAGAGAGGACGATGAGGAGAGACAGTCTATCAGATACACAGCATGTCCCGGAGAGGAGACAGATGGCCCAAGGCTGATGGTCCCCTGTCCAAGAGCCAGGGTCACTAGCATGGTAATAAAACAACAGTGACACATTGTACATATTATTGGCAACAACCCATTTTTTTAAAGGCTAAGTAATTTCCTATAACAGCTGGGAACTGTAGTTTTTTTTAGCAAATGTTACTCAAACAGGAGTAAGTAGTACATATATTAGGGACTATTTTCAGCTGTGGATTAATACACATTTAGTGCTCTAGTGAGTATTTACAGCAGCAGGAAGTTGTTGTATGTGGGTGAGTTGTATAAACTATAGTCTGTGTGTTCATGGTAATAAAGGAACACATCATTTGTGTTTTTGATGTTTTTAGGACAACAATAAAGCTCTGTAAAAAAAATATCTCAGGCTTTGGCTAAACAGATAATAAAGTTTAAGTCATTGTTGTTGTCTTTCTTTTCATGGCATTTTCTGACAAAAAGAAAACTTTAGAATATCACCAGGTTTATCCTTTAGTTTAAGGTTGATGGTTGACCACAACTTGGATATTTGACACTAAAGAACAAAACACTGAGTCTTTAAATCTGCCTAATTTGCAATATTGTGACAAACCACAAAAAAAACCCAACTAACTAACCAAAAATAAAAATACAAATGAAGGACCCTGTAAGTAAAATTATCACAAGTATTTCAGCTGTATGTATGTGTGTTTATTCTTCCATGCTTTCAGGCCGGTGGTGTTCCTGGCAGGCACCTGTATTCCCGCTCAGAGATCCTCGCCACAGACGAATGTTCCCGTGCTGCACACATTTCTCGTGTTGTACAGACATCCAAACAGGCCGCAAGGGCTGCAGGAGGTGGGGCTGAGTGTTTGTACATGTAGAGTAGATGTTAGTTTATGTGTTTTACACTCAGGCAGCTGTTCTCAACATACTTGACCTTTATATCTTTCTCTTCTGCAGCAGAGGAGTTCGACCCTGAAGAAAACCTACATTCTTCTGAAGGACAGAGCCATATGTAAGTCTTCACCGTCATCAATTACATATGCAACTTGAGTTAGGCTACACACCCCTTTATGACTTGCAATGTGTGGTGGAATATCTATTTCCTTTCCAGAAGCTGCTTCAGTCTGACTGCCTGCCAGCTTAGGTTTAATGATGCTTGAAAGAAAAAAACAAACCCAGAAAAGATACTCCTCTGGTTTGATTCACAGGAGGCAACTGTTGATCACTTGTATGAACTGTAAATTATAACCTCAGCTTTTGAATAGTTCAGTACAAAGGTTTACATACTGTTCTGTAGTTCTAAACTCTTATAGTCTGGTACAGCGATCGACTCCCACGTAACAAGGGGGCTTTCCCTCCTGACATTTCTGCTCCATGTCATATGTCTACAACCTCCTCCTCCCACAGTCCTCTCACCCAGCTCCTTAGATGGCCCAGTGTGTGTGTATGTGTGTGTGTGTGTGTGTGTAGTATATGTGTGCTCAGGCAATTGTGTGGACGCAGCAGACAAGGGAGGCTTCATCTCTAAATCGCAGTCTGACACCCAACTCCCAGCAGTCTTGCCCTCCTCTCCTCTCCTCTCCTCTCCTTTGTTCTCCTCTCCTCTCGCAGCCCCCCCTCTCAGCCTCAGTGTCTTGTTTGTCTTAGGCTGATGGTACAGAAAGTTCTGCAGGAGCTAAAGCTGTACCATGGGTAAGTAAACAGGAGAGTGAGGTCTGCTTGCTCCTACCTCTGCTCAAATGCCATGCCAGTCTTCAGAGCAGCAGCAGAGCCAGACTGTGACTATGGGGGAGCACTGCACTGTATGGGTGTGTGTATACATGTATGCACATGCATGTTTTTGGCACGTGTATTTGCATGCGCCTGTAAGTGCACTGATACACTATGCCATTATCCTTAGACAGGATCAGTGGAACACCAGGGGGTATTTTTTTTATTTCACAAAATCCCAAGTTGACTTTGACCTCACCTGCCAATGAAACACATCTCTTGAAAGTGCACTGCTGGCTAAATCATGTTATACTCTCAGATTTTTCTCAATACAGCACAGTCATGCTGTGATAAAAGTCACTTTTGTGGTTAATATTTGGGCCATTTTTCCCATTTAAACTGAGTCTCTCTCCGCATTGATCATCATGTTGTTCCTCCACAGAGCGAAGCAGAGGAACAACAGATCAGACTCTAAAGTTTCAGGAAATGTCACTTGGTACGAGTTCCTCTCTATTGAGTAAGTATTGTCCTCCTAACTGATCCCTTATTACTAAAGTGGCAGAAATGTTCACAACTGTGGACATTTTGGATGAAAATAAATATTTCCACATAATTATGTGCTCAATAATAATTGGTTTCAGGAATGAGGAAGAGGAGGATCGTACAGAGAAGGTAGAGAAAGGCGCCAAGGTGAAGAGGACTCTCAGCTCCCTGAGGAACAGGGTGACTGGCTCTTTTAATAAAGACAAGGTAAACCCATACCATAGACACCTGGTGCATGATGCCACTTGGAACTCAAAGTGTAAAACACCATGCTACCTGAACTGCAATGGCATATACAACCTAATTAGCATAAAAACACATTTTTACCTCAAATGCAGAAGAGTGATTTCAGTCTCTGCTCTTGTTGTGTATTTCCTACAAAGACAAAATCCTGAGGTGTAAACAGTTCACACAAGTCACTGATCTACCTACACGAACTCTGTTACACATCCTTCCTCTGACATGGTTATGCACTGTCATCCCATGCAGTATGTACCACAGTGAAAGAGAACATACAAATTTGCATATAAAAACCTCTCTCTGTGTCTGCTTTTCTTGTTGCTCTGCAGGGTAAGAACCGAGAAAAAGAGCAGCAGAAAGAGAAGGGGAAGGAGAGGGAGACAAAAGAGAAAGTGTGCAACAGCGGGAGCAGCAACAGGCATGATTTGGTGCCAGGCTCTTTTTCCAGCTGTGCCACCTGCTCATTGTGCGGCAAGACGCTGCAGAAAAAGCATGGCCTGCAGTGCATGAGTGAGTAGCACCACAGCCACAAGTGTACACGCACCCACACACAGCCTGACGCACACATGCACAGGTGCTCAGCTCACAAGCAAACTCACATCTATTTCTGCCCATGCTACTGCCCGCATGCCCGCTCACCCACTTGTTGGAGCACTCAAGCACACAGACAAACCGACAGAGCCACACAGACACACATAATCACACATACCGAAGCCAGAAGCTGTAATAGATCATATGTGCGACTATTTCTGACTTCTTGTTGATACTTTTGTTATGTGGCAGATTATAGCCTTAAAAGTGCAGCACTTAACATAGGAAGTCTTAACATTGTCTAACATACATTAACTATGTAATAACCCAGAAAGTGTTAATGACTGTAACAGGAGTTTGTCACATTGACTGTGGCTTTTCTTTTGCACCTTTCTGCTGAAAGAATATCGTGTTCCTCTTCATTTCCTCCTCAAACAAGTGTTTAAACTTCTGAAGCACTGCATACTAAAACACACTACACATAGTCTGCAGTTCTTTCTGCACTTTGTTTCACACGGCATGATTACTGTAGACCTTTTACTGTAGTTTTACACAACTGAGCTCACTAGCTCACTTGTTTAGATGTGTTATCTGATTTATTAGCACCATCTTATGACAGTTGTTTATGTGAATCTACGGCACGCCTTAACTCTGTCTTGAAGTATTCTTCACATTTCCTGTGTCTTTTGTGTGTCGGATGAACTCTTACAATGAGAATATCTTTGTCTGGAGGCAACCACAGCTATGTGCTTCCGTTCATGGAGTAGACCTGTTCTGGACATGTCAACACCCTGCAGCTCCTTTTTCTGCCGCTCTTATGCCACTCCTGTACAGCCTGCATGTCAGCTGATGAGCCTGCAATACCTAATGAAAGACATGTAAAACTGAGTTCAGTGGAAAGACTCTGATCCAAGAAGTCATACTGCATGAACCAGTAATCGTAGTTTGAAATAGCAGAAGTAATACCTTTTTATTATAAGATATGCCTGATTATTTAATTGAAAATTGGTTTTAGAGATTTGCTAATTTGAGTATCAGTGGTAGTTAACATGATAGTTTTGTAACAGCCATTAGAATTTCCTTTATGAATTCATATATAATAATAGCCATGATTTCACTTAAGCGTCTTCATGCTGCTTTGCTGCACTGACGTATAAAACAAGAAACACACAACAAAAGCATGTCACAACAAATTTGTAGTTTTGTGAAATACAAAATACTCCATTGCAATTAAAAGTCCTGCCTTTAAAATTTTGCTCAAGTAAGAGCATCTAAATGTACTTAAAATACCAAAAGTCATTATGTCATTATGCCAACATGAACTATTTTGTATGTATCATATATTTGATCATATATAATATCTTTTATATATTGTCAGATTGGGTAGTTTAGTCTATAACACATGTATGTAGTTATATTCCACAACTACTTGCATGTTATTTACCACACACACACACAGACACACACACACACACACAGGCATACACACAGAGCCAGCTCCTAACTTTATCTCAAGTGTGTCTTTTAATTTTATAATATATATTAAATTTAAAGTGTCCTTCTTGTGATGCAATTAAACTGGATACTGTAGTTGAAGTATAGATCTTTCATGGGCCACAAAAATACCTACAAGTTGTTTAAAAAGTGATACTTATAAACCCCCACAGGGTATTTCCTCCATCAGCTACCTGGACTTAATGCCACACATCTGTTGAAATTACTGTAAATCGGAAGCAGTCTTCTCCTCAGCCATGTGGTCTGTTGGTGGACAATTTCACATCACCAAATACAGTTTCAAAACAAAGAACAAGGAAACTGAACTGTTCTCCATGTTTGTGGCATTTGATTTTCTTTGACCAGGACTGTTTCCAGCAGTCAAAGGAGAGGAGCAGTTAGTCATTCTGTGCTACCTCTTCATTATTTTATGGCTGTAACCTAATAAGTGTCCTTGCTCCTTCTGTTCTATGGGAGACAAAGGTCACAATATGTCCAGAATATTTATAAATCCTGCAGTCTGGCATAAGGGGGGGATATAACGTATGATTGTTTTAAATAGTGTGCTTATTAAACTAAGTTGTTCTGGCATATTTCACAAGGCAGGGGCAGGGCACGACACATCCAGGATGATTCAGACTGCACTGCTTTGGTTTTTTAGACATTAACCAGAAGCCAAAAAACACATATGTCTCTCGATTTCTCTCTGAGACGATTCCCCATTCATCAAGCATGGCTGCTGGGAGTGATAAAGTTACAAATCCTACATTTTGAAACTTGTGTTGTTCCTATGCACACACAATCGCAGGCGTGAGAAAACAAGCGAGTGTCCCTTTAATTTGAACCGAGCCCTGTGGGGATTCAGCCGAGAATCAGCCTGTGGAATGCGTCGTTTGTATGCCAGAGATTGTTCCCAGTGAGAGTAGGACACAAAACTGGACAAAACCAAGAATGTGGGATACTTGTTGCTATTGATCTTAATGGCCGAACTGGTTTATCAGACTACGTTTACTTTTTGGATGCAGATGATTCACACAAACCCGGGTCTTGTTGGAACGGTAAGAGGCAAAATACTGTAGCGATGGTCTCAAGCGGGATCAGGTGGATAACTCGCGTTGTTTCTCTCAATGGACTTTTCGGGCATCCTGACCGCTAGCTTAGCAGCTAAATGCTAACCACAGCCAACCAACCACTTCTCTCTGTTTCATTGTAATGGTGGTTGGGTTGGGTTTGAATCAGTGTGTTAGGAAGGGGAACCCACTTCTAAAGTTTCTTCGACAATTAATGTATCAGAAACTGGTCCGCAATTAAATCCCAGTTACTCTTAACATTAGAGCTCGCTAACAATTAGCCACTTCGTGCTAGCGCGTTAGCCTGCCTACAACCGCTTCTATTTGAAAAACAAGGTTAGTTGGGTAAGCAGTTAGCTTTAAGTAGCTTAGTGATAGTTCATATAAACGAACAGGCAACAACATCAGCGATGTTTGTTTTCATATCTGAATGTTGCACAACCTCCCTTCATGATTACTTTATGTGCCTTTTTTGTCTTTGCTGCTGGCTGCAGACTTTGAGGCTCAACAGGTGATTGCTAGCTAACGTTAGCGCCCAAGATAACTTGTTGTTTACCCGAAGTAAGCTGTTTGAAATGGACTACCCTGCTCAGACTTTGCTTCTAATATGAATGGAGGTTAATACAAGTAATACTATTCACATTTACAGTTAAGACGGTGATCGTCTCGTCTTGTATTTCTTCTTGTGCTCCCACTCCACCGTTGGCTCAGATACTTGGGCAGCTAACGTTAACTGGCTCGGCATTATGAAACTCCGTAATCCTCGATGTGTTAAATGATGTTCTTCAGTGTCACATTCTTGCTTTTCTTACTCTCTGACTGGGTCACATGGTGCTAATTGTGCTTGGCAGGTCTGCCGGTGCATAACAGCCCACTCCACGGACTCTGGGTCTCACCCATCTCAACCTGTTAGTATACCACTTCTCCACGCATCACTGCTTTGCCTTCCAGCATGCCTGGCTCTCTGGGTGTCTGCCTTGAACAAGATTTAAGGTCTGACTGCCTCCATGTCTCCTCTGAGTACATCTGAAGTAGATTTTTAGCTCTAAGCTGTTGATGAGTCCCATTAAGGGGCCTAATCAGCAAGGAAGATATCATTTTAATGAGTAAAATAAGTCATCTTAGACTAGTGTGACTTTCACTTGGAAGTATACATCATTTAATAAGATTGAGATATACTTCCTTGGCTTTCCCCTAACTTTACCTTCTAGTAGCATCTGTATGTTGCTGGTCTTTAAACGTGACCATGAACCTCCTTTATGGGTCGAGAGATGTGAAGGCGGGGATGTTTCGCTTTACTGAGTAAATAGCTTGCCCAGCTCCAGTTCCTCCTGTTCAACTAGATGATGTCATGAGTTTGCTCGTTGGCCCCAAATGTATTTTTCACTGTGTTCTTGGGGAATTAAGAGTAACCTCTATGTGCATGCGCAAACAGGAAGCAGGTGATGCAAGTTTTTGGCTGCTGTGTAAGAAAGTAACACCCTCAAAACAGCTGTTGTGTGACCTCTTTTCCTCCAGGTTGGTCTATACAACTAGTTGTGGCAGCAGGGTTTTTCTATAGTGGATGGGAGGCCATGAATGGTGGAAGTAAACCACAGGAAATAGACGTTGGCTTCACCTCAAATGGTGGCACTACACCATCCAAGTTACACTGTGTGACATTAATATGTTTGGGTTCATTAACAGTTAGAGGGTACATTGTGTTCAACACTCATATACTGCATACATGTTTGTGCAAGAAAAAACTAAAAAAACAAACCTGAAAGTCTTACAAAAAAAAGAACATGGATGTAATGAACAGAATCGTTTCTTTCTTCTATTAAAATGTTGCTGTTTGGCTCCTTGTCTGACGGTGTTCCTGTACGTGTCCTTGTACACTGGCAAGGAGAGTTTTACTGCAGATTTCTAACAAAAGATTGACAAAAATACGCAACTTGTATGATGTGAGTTGACTTGCCTATCTCAAGCATATTAAAGTCTCTGCAAGTTTCTGTGTTTTTAGTAAACAAAAGCAAAACTAGAATCTAAAAATCTGGCGACCAGTAACGTAAGCAGTGAACAGTTCCTGGTTAATGTGAAGAAACTTGCAAAACCACCATTTCCACCCACTCTATCTCGAATGTGTTTGTTTTGCGGGCTATTTGATAAAACATATTTCATGTTCTTGTTGTATGAGTTAATGTTTCACTGGACGAACCCACCCTTCGCTATCAGGAGCTCTCCTCATTCCAGTCTCGTCCAATAAAACAACACGAGGCAACACATTCATTCTTTAGAGCAAGAGTAGTAGCACAGGTGATAGTTGTTCTTTTTGATAACTTGTTTTGATAGTCAGTCTGTTGGTTGGCTTCTTTTTTTCAGGGCAAGCCAAAGAAAATGCTGCTCGTCTATCACTCTGCCGTGGTGACATAGGCCTCATTTGCATTAATTTTTAGATCATTGAGTAACTCTCTGAACTGTGCACTGTACACCACAAGTGTACTTCTTGTGTGAGGGGGTAGTTTCCAGTCAGCAGATTTTGGGTGTGGTGGCGGCTTTGATGGAGGCGGAGTGCTGCTGCTGGTGTGACCGAGTCACTTGAGCATATCACATTACTCAAAAGTGGCAGAGCTGGTCTACACTCACCCTAATACAGCCACCTGATGATATAAATCACCATGCCAGTATATACTTACCTGATGTCCTACCTGTGTATACTTTTGATCTGTTGATGATGACTATACTGGTATAGTTTCACACGCTGGTGTTGTTGCCAAATGCTGAGGTGGTCTGTATCTGTAATGAGTCATTGCTGATAAGCTCTGTGACATCAGTAAACAAAACACAGTCTTCTTGCTTATCTTAAGATTTTTTTTTACTTCAATTAATTCTTTTGAATGCAGTTTGCGTACAATCCACCTCTACTACACATTCCTACATAGTAATAGCTTACATTACCGTTCCTCAGTGAAGACTTCAAGTGATGGTGCAGCGACACAGCTTTTTATTCCAATCTAGTTCTGCTTACCTACCAGCTCCTCTTATCTTTTCCTGTTCTTTGCAATTCAGCCTTGCCCAGTCAGTGTGTTTGGGCTTTGTTGAAGATGTACTTGACTGGCTTGATAGGCTTTAATAGACATTGTAGGCTCGCTGTGCTTTTTGTCTTTTGTCTGAAAAAGCAAGGCTGGCAGAGAGACTGGAATTTTGCGTGTTAGTTGTGGAGCGAGGTGGAAAATTATCTCTGCGTCTGGCTGCTTGACTGCTGATGAGTTTGTTGGCTTGCTGACTTCTGTGCTCGTATCCTCCCATCCTAAAGGTAAAAAAACCCAACAACAATCTTTTCTCTGACCTTAAAACTGAAATCTGATGAGGAATATATGATCTGGAGCAAAATGTTTTCTTTGTAGTAGATGTTTTGTGCTTTTGGGCAAACTATGCAGTACTCTCCATCTACATTGGGATTCAGTGGGCTTTGCTTTGGTCCAGAATAAAATATAACAGTTCAGTACTGCTGGATCCAATTCAAAGGGGGGACACAGTACTGTTGGCAAAGATTATTCAGAAGCCAGTTTCTGTTTTCTTTTCCTTCAGCTCAGCCAGCAATTGTTCATTTATTACCAGGGAGAGGGAGAAAGGGAGTGTGTAAGTTAAAGATTATGAATGAAGTGAAAAAATAGAGTAAAGGCAGTTAGGGCTGGATCTAAAAGGTAAAAGGGCAAAACAGATTAGATTACACTCTACTATAAAGGTTTCCCAGATAGGGGTGTGCCATATCATATCGTACACAATATAAGCGTATTTTTTTGACGTACTGACAGCATGGCTAAAAGTGAAAGTAACATTGCTACTTCACAGCGGAGGAATTGATTCCAAAAAGGGCAGCAACTTCAGTAATGTGGAAGTGGTTTGGTTACAAAAGATCAGACGTACGACAAACCACGGTGATGTATAAGAAGTGCAAGAAGACTGTAACAACAGAAGGGAGCAGTACAACAAACTTATCTCATCACCTCAAGAAGAAGCACCTGGTATATGAGGAGAGCCAAGAATCCTGTGAGAGGAGCTCAACAGCTATTGTGAGCTCTAAACACAAAAATGTTCATCACTATTTATCATATTTTCAAGAATTTCATTATCGCAGAAAAAAACCCTGAAATATGGTGGTATTATTTTAGGGCCATATCGCCCACCCCTAATCCCATACTCTTTATTCCTCCTCACTTCACCCTCACACATAAAAAATATTACTCTCACTGCTTCATACCTTTACTGCACAGAATGAAGGTTTTTTTCTCATTGTCTCCATTGTACGAGCACACAGAAGGGAAATAACCGACGGAGGCCTTTAGAATAGGTTGTGCAGCTGTTAGTGGAAGTTGCTAGTATGGGTTGTGGCTCACAGGAGGGCCACCTTTGTCAACAAGCTGTGCAACCAGAGTCAAACAATCACCGTTCTGCCTCGTGCTCCATGTAGCATGGTAAAGGAGAAACATTATTCAAAATGAACATATTCATTTACTTGCTATAAAAAGTATTTACTGTTTCGGTTCTGAGTCTTTTATTCTATCTCACACATATCACTAATAATCCCATAAGAAAAAAACAAGGAATAGGAAATAACTGCATTTTTTGGAAAATAATTAATAATGCCTTGTTATTCTAAACATTATTTAACGATGTAAATGATGTACACAAAACAATGTATTTTTTTTTCTCCTTTGTGTTTTTGTGGTATTTTCCAGTATTGAGTGACCCAATGTGGTGCAGTCAGCTGAAATCTGCTTTTCACCAATTGTTGCATTAAGATCAGGCTGTTGAACTCACCAACCCTGTTTCAGCCTCTATTCCAAGAAGCAGCTTTTAGTTTTTTTTGACCATGTGTACATCTGTATATGTTTTGCATTGAAGGCTGTGTGTTTCTTATCAACGTCAGCCCGGTTTTACCTTGCTGGGTTGGTATCAGACTTTGCATAGTGATAACTTAATTTGTTTGGCCTGCCAAGTCCCTCAGGAAAGGCTTCCGTTGCTTACCTTATACAGTATGTAGCCAGGCTGAAAGATTGAATTGTTTTGTTTTACCAGTGTTTAGTCTTTCCAGTAGAACATGGAGGGGAGACCTTATTGCCCACAGTATGTTTTTCCAAAACAACTCTGATTTGTATCTGTGTTAATCAGCAGAGATGCTATCAGCTGTTCCGTCTAAACCTGACAGCAGTAGCTGTGTTTTCCATACACGGAGAAAAGTGGACAAAAAGAGAAACACATTACTAAAAATGTCTTAAAGGAAATTAGAGATAATTCAGAACACTGCAGCCAGAATTTTAACCAATACAAAAAAAAAATCACACTACCTCTCTGCTCACATCACTGCACTGGCCTGCATCTATTTATCCTCTCCTATATATCTATCTATTTTTAAATATTTCAGATCTGATATCAGCTGAAATGAAAGAAAATTTAACTTTACATTTAATTTGGGCCGACTTTGTATCATTGCATTTAAAAATGTATTCATTCATTCATTAATTTTTTGTGTCACCTAGGGCTGGACAATAAAACAATAACAATTATCGCAATATAATATTTTAACAATATAACAAAAGTTCAATAAATATTCAATAAATGTTTGATTTTATTCACTTGAAAGAAAAAGGACTGAAAAAACCTTTTACCATATTTTACTCATTTGTTGACAAAGGTTGACCAAGAAAAAAAGAGTTTTAACCACAATTAACCATCAGGTTTCTTCAACTTTCACTCAGGAACAAAAATCAGCCTTTAAAAAGATACTTATCGTGATAATTATCGATATCAGAAGATATGAAACTTTTAATCGTGATAACATTTTTGGCCATATCGTCCAGCCCAAATCGTTACCAAACTGTTTGTCTGCTTTATTTGTTTGTTTCTTCGATTACTTTTGCTGTTTGTTAATATTTTTTACCCAAAGCTATTCTGATATTGTTTTGTTAATCAAGTCGGCGGCGCAACTTTGCATGAAATGTGCTATACAAATAAAATTCTTATTATTGAAATTATGATTATAACTGAGGAAAAGGGAGTTCCTGCCTACAGCGTGACTGTGTCTTGCACGTGTAAACAAACCAAAGCCACAGAATCGGGGCTGCACTAGTCTTATGCAGCCGGAAGAGATTCTTTCACTTTGTGACGAATAATACTTCTAATCTTGTCTAATAAACAAACATTGTGATTGTTTACCTCTGCAGCTGAAAAAGGTCTGCCTCCGTTTGTTTCGGCATGGTTGCATTGCTTTGTTTGAGTCACAGCCTTTTTAGTTTGAACACTGACTTCAAAAGCTGGTGGGTTGGTTTTGAAATTTCAAACTTGGTTTACTGTTTTGTACCCTCCATACCCAAATATCCAAAAGCCACCATTGTGTTCTGTGTATAGTGTGTACTGTGTATCTAATGCAACCCTGACTCTGTGTTCCTGTCCTGCTGTTTTTCAGATTGTGCTGTGAACGTTCACAAGAGCTGCAAGTCTCTGCTTGGTGAATGCACCAGCAGCAAGAATAAGGTAAACACTATATGTGATGGAAGCGTAGAGAAATGGGGACTAAGTAAAGCTCTAGTGCCTTAACTTACTCTGTGTTCTGTTGTTTTGCATATGTAGTCTAGATATAAACACAAGTACTAGGACTGAACAATTTTGGAAACTAATCTAATTGCGTATTTTTTAACCAATATTGCGATTTAATATGCGATTCATTTTTAAGCTCTTTACCTTCTGTATTATTCAAGATGGACAAGCAATAAATCAGTGTATAGTATGACCAACACAATATTAGATAGATTAAACATACTCATGGCCAGGCCTGTGTTATGGCATTAAATGGCATTAAATAATATGATGTGACATCATCAGGTTGCCCTACCTACAGATGACAAGAAAGACAAAGTTACAGTATAGTATAGTTGTAGTATACAGTAAGCGCTCAGTGCAGAACCCACAGTTCAACCACCAATTAATGCGTCCTTATTTCAGTTCAAATCTCCTAGGAGTCCATCTTTCTATGTCCCAGTAAGCGAACAAAAAATATCAAATCAAAAGTTGGCCAACGAAAATAAAACCAAGTGACGCCTCTCGTGTTGAATTGACAAATTTAGTAATTCTCAGACAACACCGGAGTCCCCCACCCCCGCAGCCTCCGATGCTGGTAAGCAGCGCACTGGCTGTAACTCGGGACAGACTGGGCCTCTTTCGGACTTGTGCGTTTGGTTTGAAATGCTGTTTCACAGATATTTCCTGAGCTGACTGGTGGCTCTGTGTGTGACACAGGCGGCGATCGCCACAATACGCTTACCTTACTACACGTGTCTTTCTGTTATATACAGTCTATGATTTTTCCTGTCCGCCAAAGCGGCGGATGGCTCGAAGATTTCACCCACCACAACCACCAATTTACACGCGGGTGCTACTTTCATTCCCTGTGTGACACAAAATTTCTGTAGTGTCAGCTTCTGTCAAGCTTAAGGCCATTGTACAACAACAAGTCAAGGTACAGCGTAATGTGCGACGTTGATGCTTCCTCTGCAGACTGCTTTACTCTCTCGTGTCATGTGACCAGAGCGTAATTGCAGCCTTTGCAATTAGAAAATCTCATTTTATCATATCGCAATAATATCGCAAATGCCCTAACAAGTACATTGTCACACATTGGATCAGTAGCACGGACAGTGAAGTTCAGAGTGGAAAAAAACGGACTAAAGATTAATAAGAACAAAGGCAGCATTGGGGTGACATTTGCTAGATTCCTGCTTTTTTGCTGCAGTGTATCGGTAGTCTAGCTATAGATGCTTATGATGTCAAATTTGAATTAAATGGCATAGTTTACAGGTTAGGTTTAACCATTTGGATTGCTGTAGCAACACTAACTGTCATGCGTCATGATCAGACTGTTCATCAATTATGTATTGTGAAAGAAATGGAAATAGGTTGCATTCTTTCATTGACTTTGTAATAGAGAATTGTGACTGGATTGAAGATTTGTCTGACGTTAACTGGAAAAGAGATTTCAAAGCTTTTCTTCACCTTGCTCCATGTTTTCACTATCAACAAACACTTCCTGCACCTGTAACCACAGGTTACCCTCTATGTGGCAACAAAGCCTCCACATGCAACTGCTGCAGCACCTCAACAGAGAAGCATAAACCCACCTTTAGCAGGGAGAGTTGTGGGTTTGTTTGGGACAGAGCATTTAAGACAACTCGACTGAAGATTACATGATTATGTCCACTCTTATGAATCCGCTTATTAAACAAAGTCCTTGGTCCTGTGAGCGTCTTGTCCTGTAAAGAAAGTACTGATATAGTAAGAGTGTGCAATTGCTTTTTATAATCTGTCACTCAGCAGATAAAAGCTTGAGAGAATGGCCTTGAAAAAAAATTTTGTCTTTCTGTATTTTCTCCGCACAGAGAGATTCGCTACCGAGGACTGGGTCATCGGGATCTCCTAACTTTGGTAAGCAGAACATGCATGTGCAGATTGCACCCCTTGTGAATCCCACTGAGCACAGTATCAGTTGAACTGAAGGGTGGATGATGCATTGATGGACTGGAAGGTGGTTTAGTCCCCATGTGTCAAATTAAAAAGCTGGTGGCCTCTCTAGTGGTTTGCAGAGGATTAAAAAGTGTGTGTGTGTGTGTGTGTATGTGTGTGCGCGCACCCACGTGTATATGTGGGTCTGGGTCTTTGTGGTGTATGTGTGTGTGTCTGCCTACACACTGAGCAAAGATGGTGAGATTGGCCTCCAGCAGGCTGAAGGCAAAGGTGATGATTAGCCATTGTTAAGAACGGTCAGGTGATTTTACCTCTGGTTCAGTACTTGTCCAAACACAGGGTAGATAAAGTAATATTGTTGTATCCACACACAAAGAGAAACAAAACAAAAAATCTGATCTTTGCTAGTTTTTTTTATGAAAGGTTGGATTAAATTTGACTCGCTAAATTGATGAGCCTCAGAATAAATGTGAGGTGTGCTTGCATTCATTATTATCAAGTGGTCCATCCCAGGAAATTTCAATTAGGGCTAATTGTAACATTCAACAGACCCTGTTACATGTGACAGAGCCCGCAGGAGACATGAGCGGCTGCAGCAGCAGCAGCTTAAGTTAATCTCCTGTTGCAGTTGTTGTTCTCCTCTGAACAGCTGGAGTCCTGTCAGCCACACCTAATTTCTCCTCATGTACTTCTTTGGTCAATCAGTAACTTGCGCAGGGGGTCGGGAAGACGGGTAGTGGTGAGAGAGAATTGAGCAAAAGTGAAGAATCATAAAGAGCGAGAAATCGAAAAGGATGCACGCCTCTCAAGAAGTTGCTAGAAGAACTCTGACGTGAAGGATCTGGGCGGGTCGCGTATAAAACCGGGCTTTGTGCTGTCCTGGTTCACACCAGTGAAGACACATCACTTATTACTTTTGCAATAATATCTACTGGTACTGTGCCGAAGACTTGTGAACTTTGCCACTCCTCCTGGTTTGAGACATTCACCATGGAGGTAGCTGTTACCAGAGGCGCACCTCGAACCACAGGAGTCTCCAAAGATTGCTCTAGGATTGCTAAACCATCCTCCTCTTCCTCCCCACCTTCCTCTGCCTCATCGTGGGGTCTGTCGGGACGTGTTGGCGTTAGAGTGTTGATGCACCGTGACCTGATCACGTGCCGATACTTCCGATCCCTGCCTCGATCTTGGCTGAAAAAATACTGGGGTCGACTCGAACAGGCGTCGAACAAACATCCGCCTGCCGCCTCGTCCTTCTCGCCCTCTGCTCCTCATCACTGGTCATCTTCTCCTTTCTCTCTCTCCTCTCCTCGTTTCTCCTCACGTTCCTCCTCCTTATCTTCCCATTTCCTCCGTTCACCTGTCTCTCGTCTTTCCTCCCCAGCACTAAAAGACCGGGACAGAGAGCGGGAGCAGTCGGGCTCAGCCTCATTGCAGGCCCTGGATGGCCACTCAGGGTTTCTCAGCACCCCAGGCATGACCATTAGTCTGTGGGGACCTAGCACTCAGTCGACTGCCGCCCATACCACCAGTTCCACCGCAGCCTCTGCCTCCAGCCTTGGCCATAGCCTCCGTCACCACAATAGCTCAGGGTGAGTATCTCTGCCTTGAAAGTTAGACCTTTTTAGGCCTTTTTGGTTCTGAAATTTCTATAGTAACTAGTTTCCTTCTAAAAAGATTGCTCTTAAATGACAGGATTCGTTTTTTTTAATTTTTGCTAGAAGTTAAAAAACCACCACAAATCTTTCTCTCAAATCTATATTTCTGTAGATGTTTACAGGAGCTCGTGTATGTTAATGCTGGATATTTTTGGCTTCTTTGCTGCTGAAATACTATTTTCTGTATGCCATCTTAAGATGTGTATTTATAGCTGACATATCAAGGGAAGCTGTCTCTTCTAATGTAACAGCCTTTTGATACAGTATCTAGACAGTTCTCAGAAGTGGACTACTTTACTTCTGCATTGCTAAGAAAAGTGTGTTGGGAAGGCAGTGGGAGAGAGAGAGAGACAAACGCATAGGGAAGATGTAAACGGGAGCACAAGTAGGAAAGAAACTGTGTGTCACTGGTACTGTGGATCTGTAAATGCATATATTTATTTAGTGGGCTAGTGGAATTAAGTTTGTCTCAGTGTCAGCATGTATGCCACCTTGGACCTCTGGTTGTTGTCCCTCAGGTCCCTCCCCGGGGAGATGGATGAGAACGATGCTCTCCGCTCCAAACGCTGCAACGAAGATGCCATTTCCCTCGCTCCCTCCACCACTGAGTCCATCGTCATTGTCGAAGGTGAGTTGGCTGACTGGGGGTGGAGGCTGAACTTTAATTTCAACAGTTCCACTCTTGGTAGAGGTTTTTTCCTGAAGGGCAATTGTTATGGTGGTAACTATACCTTTTTCTCAGCCCGCCCAGTCCTCTCAAATCTATGCGTTTGCCTGAGTAAAGACTGACCGTTTGTCTTCAAGGAGTGTTCTTAAATCCAGGGAGGAGAGAGAGTGGAGTGTGTGTTTTGTGGAGTCAGGGATTACCTCACCCTGTCTCATTAAGCTGTAATGTGTGGGAGAAAGGCAAACTGGGTACTAACTTGCCACATACAAAGTACTACTGCGCCATCTTTTACTCACAGCTGCCCTGTTTTAGGACTTATTGTTTTATCAGAGACATTCTCTGTCGCTCAGAAGAAGGGGTGACCGAATGGCCCTTAATAAAAGTACTGAGAACGACATTGGGGTTCCTATCATGTACGTACGTTTAAGAAAAACAATTAAAATACTAGACTAGACTAGATCTCTTTTATTTTTTTCTCAACCATCTCTGAGCTTAATCTCCTTCCGTAGGTGGGCACTCTGTGAGGTGTACAGTGCATTTTGCTCTCATGACTGGATTACAGTTGATCTCGTGCGCACAGAAAAACAAAGACAGTATGGACAAATTGTATTGTTGAGTACCAGATTACTGGCCCTGTCACTATCTCCATTTATCATTTTCAGCACTGCCAAAACACAGAAAGGCGAGACATTAAGTCAGCAGTGAACTATTTTTAAACTTGGATGCTTCACAAGAAGTAATTGGTGACCTTTTCTTCTGGAATCATCTCTTGAAAATCACTGTTGATCATTTTTTAATTATGTAAAATGTAGAGAATTCTGTTAGTCATCTTAGGACTTGAGGTACCTTTTGTCCTTTTTGAGGAAACAAGATCTTTTCATTTTTTTCTTTTCATTCAATTAAAGTTATCACACGTATCATTGCAGGCAAGCTCACATTATCTAGTTTAAACCAACTAAAACACAAAATTGCACTGTTTCACATGGTTTGCTGTAATGTTGCTTACATAAACGTCATAGCTTATGTAAGACGGTGGCTTTTCGCAGGAAATCTTACCAGTCCTTCACATAGAAAACTGTTGGCCCATACAGGCTGTTATAGGCAACTGAGAAAGTTGGTGAATGCCTCAATTTTTAGGTGGCGTTACAACCTGATGACATATAGGCAATAAATATGTTATAAATATATTTAAATTCCTTTTAAAAACTCAAAAATGTCCCTTTTAAAGGTGTGTGGCTGATTTAATCAGTTAGCTCAAAGTGGCGCGGCAGTCTTAAGATCTGTTGAAAAAGTCTTGAAAAGGTCTTATAAAGGTATTGAATTTTACTTCAAGATTCCTGTATATACCCTGTATTAAAACGGTGTAATGAAACATAGTTTTTGATGCCTCTGCTCCTCTCCTCAGATGCTCACTATGCAGCCGTGCGGGCTGATCTGGAGTCTGATGCCCAGGACCTGGAGGCAGAGTCGTGGAGTTCGGCAGTTGACCAGCATTATGTTAAGACGTACTCCAAAGAAATGGTGAAGAGACAGGATGTCATATATGGTAAGTGTGATCTCTTAAGTCATGTTCACACCTGTACCTGTCCAATCAAGGAGTCACCTATCCTGTGGATTGACACGTAGCTCATTGATTGGATAGTTTTGGTAAACTGTCATCCTGGCTCACCAGTGAGGCGGGGGAATAAAAAAAAAAAAAAAAAGTCAGGACAGGAATTCTTCTTTTAAAAGAGTACTCCACTGATTTAGCATTTGCTATGCACAGAGCTGATGCAGACGGAGATGCACCATGTGCGAACACTGAAGATAATGCTGCGCGTGTACGTCCGGGAGCTAAAGGAGAACCTCCAGATGGATTCGGGCAGGCTGGACTGTCTGTTCCCCCGCTTGGAAAACCTTCTCGAGCTTCACACACATTTCCTGTCTCGTCTCAAAGAACGGCGGCGAGAAAACCTTGTGTCGCCCAGCGACAGGAACTACACTATCAACAGGATGGCAGACATTCTTATCACGCAGGTAGGGAGACGATACTTAGCATGCCAAACAAGAACACACAGCCGTACAAATGCTCTGCATTGATTTCTTGAATACATCACATAATGGAGTTACACACGCACAATCTATGATAAGACATGCAGAAGACATGTGTCAGCAAACAAACAGACTGAAAAAACAGAAAAGTGAGCCGCCTGGGTGACCGTTTTCTTTGTTCTCCAGTTCTCGGGTGAAATAGGAGAGAGGATGAAGGACAGTTATGGAGTTTTCTGCAGTCACCACACTGAGTCTGTCAGTTACTACAAAGAGCAGCTGCAAAACAACAAAAAGTTCCAAAACATCATACGGGTAAGACACATTAGCAGCCTTCTGATTATGGATATCAGATTTACTTCTTAAATCTCTTAAATCTTAAATCCACCTGGAGTCTGATGAAACTTAAATTAAATATTATTTTCTTCTCAGAAAATCAACAACCTGTCCATTGTGCGGAGATTAGGTGTGACTGAGTGTATTCTGTTGGTGACACAGCGCATTACCAAGTACCCAGTACTAGTGGAGCGCATTCTGCACAACACTGAAGGTCCAGCATTTCACAAGCATTTTCCTGCTACTACTGAAGAGAGTGCACTCAGATGTTTAGTGAGAAATAAGTCATTATAGTTTCATTTTGCTGGATCTATAAAGTTTTTTTTTTTTTTTTCTTTACTGGCTCTAGCGGGTACAGAGGAGCATGAGGATCTGACTCGGGCGCTGGGCCTGATCAAAGACACCATCGTTCAGGTTGACGCGCTTGTTAATCTCCACGAGAAGAACTCTCGACTCCGAGACATACACAACAAGATGGAGCCAAAGGCACTGGGAAAAATCAAAGATGGCAGAGTGTTCCGCAGGGAGGACCTGGCACAGGGCAGGAGACGGCTGCTGCACGAGGGCACGGTCAACTGGAAAGCTGCTTCTGGCCGGCTGAAAGGCACGAGAAAAGAATTTTCCGATCTGCTATCTAGTAGTGTGCACATACTAATGAATGAATAAATGCACACAAAAAAAGAAATTCACTTGTCTAGTCTGTTATCATCAAGTCAAAAGGTGTGATTTGTCCTTTTTGTCCTTCCAGATATTCTTGCAGTGCTCCTGTCAGACGTGTTGCTGTTGATTCAAGAGAAGGATCAGAGATATGTATTTGCTACAGTGGTGAGCGATTCTACTTTATGACACTATCTAACAAAAACATGTTTATCAAAGAGTAATGCGCTGTAATAATTTAGTCTGTGACAGATGTATGACATTGTCACTCATCGACTTTTACTACCTCAAGTACCAGTTATCAAAGAGCACCGCCTCATGTCTCTTTCCTCCTCCTTATTGTCCTCCACCCAGGATAACAAGCCGTCAGTGATCTCTCTTCAGAAGCTGATTGTCAGGGAAGTGGCCCATGAGGAGAAAGCCATGTTTCTCATCTGTGCTTCCTCCAATGAGCCAGAAATGTACGAGATCCACACCACCTCCAAGGAGGAGCGGAACAGTTGGATGGCACACATACGGCAAGCTGTTGAGAGGTAGCTGCATTGTCAGAGAGAGAAAATACACAGCCGTTTATTACCATTAGTTACATTTTGAATATTTTTCAGGGGGGAATAAAATGAAAATTAATTGGAGTCCTTGCACAGTCTGCTTTCTCTGTCTCCCCACCTGTAATGGCTTCTGTCCTGTCCCCTCGTAGTTGTCCTCATACAGAAGAGAGGCTGTTCAGCGAGGAGGAAGAGACACGAGCTTTCAGGTTCAAAGAATTTCAAGGTAACATACATTAAGAAATCCCCTGTAATAAAGTGGGCCACAAGGAGGTGCTCATACATCAAATTAACCTTATCATTGTTTACCTTATCACTGTTGACTTCTCCTTTTTCTCAACATCTCATCTCAGTAGACCGAAACTGTTTTAGGACATAGATTTTATCCCTTGTAGCAGAATCTGTTTAAAACATCTATGAATATTTGGGTGTGCTAAAGAACAATTGTTGCTGTATTGAGGCATAAGAAGTGAGCATGTAACAGAGCCTGCACCCCTCTCCATTGTTTAAGGAATGAAGTCCTCTCTTACTCCATTTTGTGTTTTTCCATTGTAGAACGGCTGAGCCAGAAGGATGCAATGGTTGTCCAGGCTCTCACTGAGAAGCTGCAGCTGTTTGCGGACATGGCGGAGTCTGTGGCAGGTCTAGAGGACAAAGCATCACATTCCAGACTTTTGCTTCGAGGAGACGCCTCAGACCTCCAGCAGGGGGAGGCCCTGCTCAAAGGAGCAATCACTGAGGGTAGGGGACAAGGCCGCGTGATATGTGAATCTGCTTTAGATACAGAGGCATGGAACTGTGGCATTGTGTGAATTTTATACATAAATTTAGTCAATTTTATATTCATGTACTGCATGTTTCAACCTTCATTTGCTATCACTTTCACTTCAGTGGAGAACCTCCAGAACCTACTGCAGTCCGGAGTGAGGGAGGAGGCTCCGACGCCACGGCTGGAGGAAGGGTGCGGCTCTGGGATTCTGCCCAGGAGAGCGGATACCTTTGGGGGCTATGACAGCAGCCCCACCATCCTCAGTAAGAGTGAGTCCAGCACACTCACCGCCCTGAGGAAGTCGACTATCTGATGGATTTGCAGTTATATTTCGGTTGCATTGACACCACTAATAAATTATGAATTATAAATAAATAAAATTGATTCGTTGAATTTGTTTTATTAATAGAATTTCTGTGCATGGTTTTTAATAACAAAATCTGTTTGACAACGCCAGCAAGCTAAAAAAATTAAAAAGCTTTTGTGCGGTTTTACATCTATTTGTGTGTTTGTGATTGTTAGTATTTCCATGTATCTGTTTGGTTTAATTATTTGTGTACGTTTTGTCACTGTGTCTGTGTGTGTGTGTTATTGTTTCTGTGCCAGATGGCAGTGTGAAGAAGAACTTTTCTGCTGAGTCCAGAAACAGAAGCCAGAGAGCCAGCTCTGACCCTCAGCTCAAAGACCTCTGTGGCAGCCACACCCTGGAGCAGAAGGTAGGGGCCCAACACACACTCACACATACATTGTATCTTGGGATTAGACACAGTGTTATTTCCTGTAAATAGTAATAACCAGACCAAGTCATCTGGAAAGTTTCCATGTCCTTATGTTTACTGTGACGCTGTTCTCACAGGTCACTTCGTTGTTTATAAATAGATAAAGCCTTGATTAAACAATATACTCAGTGATTTGCCTTCCAGTAAGTCCTGGTCCTTGAACAGGCAAATAAAAAAAAAAAAAAAAGACTTATTACTGATTATCTGATTTACAGTACTGTGGTTCATACTGACCTTGCAGAATTTGTAGTCCTACAAATGTATTTTAA
>NC_060154.1:17036614-17063312 GCF_021292245.1 Micropterus dolomieu | reverse complement strand
ATATTACACATTTTGTATGTCTTTACTATGCTAAACTGTGTTTGTATTGCCTGTTTGTAATACTCCATCTCTAATGCTGCTCAGCTCTCATATCACGGCAGTAAAAACAGGTTTCTTACCATACAGAATGGTAAAAGCTTGATATTTTTCACCACTATGGCTAATAACAGCAGCTCAGTGGAATCTCTTTTGGATGTTAGTGTGTAGGATGGACATAAATGATGAATGCATCATTCGTGCATAGTGTCTGTTAATTCTGAATTATGTATCATAGAATTTTTTTTGTTTTAAATCGCATACTACTACAACAAATACCAATTGTTTTCACAGCATCTATATTGTATTGCATAAATTGTATAGCAGTACTGAACAGCACTCGCAGTGTGTTTGTGACATTATTTTATTAATATGACGTGCTGTGTGTCCGACCGTTGTTGCTCAGGTTGATGAGAGCTGCTGCTCTCCTGCCAGATGGAACCACATCTGGTCTGGCTCCTTCCCCGAGGCTGAGGTAAACTCTCCTTCTCTCATCTTTCACCTTGTGCTACACAACACTGCTGGGTTTGAAATTCATAGCCATGCCCGCTGAACTGAAAAGATGTACCCTAGAGAAGTTTGTCAATCCAATGAAATGTTGTACTGTTTTGGTGTTGTTGGGTGTTTATTTCATTATAATAACTTTGCTGTTGTCTCTATCCTAGTTCTTTGACAGAGTGCTGATGCTCTCCCAAAGGCTCTATAGTCTGCAGGTAATACTATCCCATCCAGTGTTTATGAAAATGGTAAGAAATGCGGTCAGTGATTGAAATATGGTGCATTTTCTGTATGTTTGCAGATTAATTGTTTAATTTATTTAATGTTTGTGTTTGCTCACTTAAACTTGATAACTTTTAGAAGAAATGTGTTTCACTGTAATAGTAAATAAACATTGTCACAAAATTCAAATATGTTACCTAATGACCTTCTGTTATTTTTCTCCTGTCTCCATCTTCAGGCCATCATATCACAGCAGGACAGTCAGATTGAGCTCCAACGGGCCTCATTGACAGAGCGGGCCTCCCTGCCCGGCCGCCACAGAGGGAACGTGCTCCTGGAGCAGGAGAAACAGCGCACTCTGGCCCTGCAGAGAGAAGAGCTGGCCAGCTTCCACAAGCTGCAGTCTCAGCACCGGCAGGAGCAGCAGCGCTGGGAGAGGGAGCGGGAGAGGCACCGCCAGCAAGTCGAGGCTACTGAGGCCAGGCTCCGACAGAGGGAGGAGGAGTGCAGACGGCTGGAGGTGAAGTGCTTTGTCCTACCTGAGGGCTGTGGAACAGATTTTAATGGCAAAAGATATGTGCGAAAGGCAGAATATCATGACCTTGCAGCTCAAAAATAAACTGTTCCCAAAGTCTACCAGTTGGTATGACCTGTACAATCTAATTGTTTTAGAAACTTTTTGTAGTTCTTTCCAAGTCCATGTCTCAGTTCAGTGTGGTTTAAACAAAGACAAAAAAACCCATATAGGATATATTTTAAAAATGTCAATATTGCACACATACTTTGCAACTTGAAACAATGCTCATTCTTTTGATGCAGGAGCAACTGGCAGAAGAGAGGAAGGAGCTGGAGAGTCAGAGGGAGACGTACCAGCAGGACCTGGAGAGGCTGAGAGAGTCCACCAGAGCTGTGGAGAAAGAAAAGGAACGCCTGGAACACCAGAAGAAGATCAAACGGAAGACTATTGAGGTGAGGAATTTCTAAATTAAATATTGTCTTCTTGCAGAGACAATATGGATGTAGTCCAAAAATGGATGTGGACTCTTAGAACAGCCGCGAACGCTGTTCTCTTTATACTACCTTGGCGTGTCTGCATACACGGATGTGTTCACACATTTGTCATTGCATACAGTCACATGCCTTTGATGTGAGAGACCCGGGTTCGAATCCACTGTGAGACACCAGTGTGAGCGCTGAGCAAGACACTTAACCCTTAGTTGCTCCAGAGGCATTCAACCTCCGACACAAATAGCAATATACACGTGTGTGTAAAAGTGGCAAAGGAGGACATGGGTGAGGTGCTGGGTGTCAGTGAGGTGAAGAGTTATTACCAGGAAAAATGTTAGGGATGCACCGAATGTTCGGTCCACCGAAATTAATCGGCCGAAAATGGCAAAAAAGAACTTTCGGCATTCGGCCTAAGTAGTTAAAATACTGAACAAATTTTACCAAACAATTACGTTAACATGTCGGCAGTGTGGAAGTGTCTGAGAAAGACGCAAAAATCACCGTTTGCAGACACTGTTCTGCTGAATTGTCTCCTAGCACATCCACTCCATCTGTGGCTGACTTCTTAGAAGGCAACAAACGGTCTGACCCGCTTTGAGTGTTTCTGTCACCCGTTTCTGAGACGCTTGCCACACCTAAATTTGGAGTGCACACGTATTCGAGCCTTTATGGTGACCAGAGCGAGCTGACACGATATATATGATACGAGAACCACATACAACATTATTTAACAAATTGGGTCAGACTTGATGAATTTGGCGCAAGGATACACATGTGACAATGTCCAGTTTTCAAAATAAGGGGTCTATACAGTATGGAAATGAGATTAATTGGATTATATTCACAGAAAGTATAAAACATTTTACATGTGTACATTAAAAGTAAATGGACACATGTAATTTACTTTACCGGACCTTCTTGGGCCTCAGACCCACCCACTATAGTCTCTCCAAATCCTGTGGGAAACAGTAAGTAAAAAGCACATTTTGACTATTTATGCAATGGTAAAAAAAATTGCCAAAAATGTGAATGTACTTGTTTGGTGTTCGGTATTCTGCAAATCTTTTCATTATATTCGGCTTTGGCCAAGAATTTTCATTTCAGTGCATTCCTAAAAAATGTTGTTGGTGATGCTTACTCACTTTCCCGTCTCTCATGCTTTTTGTTGCACCAATTTTCCAAACCTGTCCCTACCATGACTCTTTTTTTCCCCTTCTAAGATACTTAAGAATCTGAAACACTGAAGAGCCAAATACATGGATCAAGGAACTGAAGGAACTTTATTATTGGTAGAAAAGAAGCATCGGTTTCAGCTCCCACATCCTGTTTCATAGATGCTGTAATGGTAAACAGACATAAATACATATCTAACTAGCCAACTCAGGAATCCACCTACGCAGGGAGCAGTCTTTCTCTTTACCTCTTTTTCTGTCCTCTCCTCCCTGTGTTTCTTACCTGTATCCCTCATTCTCTCCTTGCAGACAATGTGGGCCATTGTTTGTGAGTTTCATGGGAGAGGAGCTTTGAGCAAGATCCACTGACTGTAATTTCATTCCCGGTGCTAACAGATCTGTGAGGGAGCTACACTAAAGTTACTTAATGTCAACCTTTATTGTGTTCAAAGGCCCAGTTTGGTTGATTGATATTCTCTGTGACAAGCTGAGAACAGGGTAACTGTAGCATGGGAAGTTTCATCTTGATACAGACTTAAACTCTTATCGCATCAAGATGATACAGACTAACGTGACAGTTTTGGTGTCCTTACTTCAGGTGGGCGACATGGATTAAAATCTCTATCACAGTTTATGTAATTTTAACAGTAAATTCTAACAGTAAATCATCGGAAAACAATTTCTGGAAAATCAGCAAAAAGAAATTGGGATTGACTAACACCAGTAATTTAAGTTTCTGGTTAATACAGAAAATTAAAGACCTGACAAAAGTCAATACTTTATTACATTGATGAAAACCCCCCCATAAAAATCCAGTTTAAGGACATGCAAAGCAAACTTATTTCATCAAGTTGATTCCAAAAAAAAAAAGCTAAAAATCACATGAGGAGAGTGCACCAGCTTATTTGAAGTCAAAACAACCACACAGACTTTATCTATGCAACAATTAATAAAACATTTTTTTTGCATTTTATCATGTTGTCATAAATGTCATTACTGCAAAACCACCCTGCAAAATTGTGATAATATTTTATTGCCAAATCACCTATGCCTAGTTGACAATTTGATATCATCTTATGGTAGATGTAATCAAATCACCCACCCACAAACCTTAAAGTGTTCTTCTCTACTAGAACAGTACCCTCATCAGGTGGGTTGTCACCTGTTGTCAAGTCTGGATTGTTTCTGTTAACACTTGACTCTTCCACCATCCACCATCCAAGGAGCACTACCTGAGTCACACACATGATTCTATCATCAGGAGGGAAGCCTTGTAAAACGGGTGTGACAGGATTGTTCACGCTGACTAATGCTCCCATGTATAAGAAAGAAACGCTTCAGCTTGATGAGTCAGTGTCTTGTGTCCCATGTGTACAAACCAGATTGCTCTTTTCCAAAAAGTTAAACCAATCGGCTACCAGTGCAGTACTGATACATGCTCCAATTACAAATGTGTTTTTCTTATTGATGCTGTCTCCAGTTATGTAATTACTCCCTCTATGCTGTCTGACATTCCTACCTGTTTGACGCCTGACAGTTATGTCTGATTGGCCAGAGCCTCTTCATCCTGCATACCAAGCTGAGTAACTGACGGGAGACACAGTGCCATCCATTCAAGTCCCGACTTGCCAGCCCTCCAAAAAAGCTACAGTGCTACATTTTTATTCTTATAAGCCTACTACCGCTATACTCATAACATTTTCTGGCATCTGGCTTATTATCTACCATCCCAAAGTTTTCGTGGTAACAAGACCTTTCAGTGACATGCATTAACTGGAATCAAGATGTCCACAAACACTACCAGCTGACATGAGTTATTGCGTTTATCATCTTGTTACTGGCTGAAGAAGGCAGGCCTTTGTGAGTTGTACCTAGAACACTTCACAGGGACTCTTGGAGAATCACAGCCCCTGGTCTTGTTATGCAAAGGAGCCTCTGGCTGAATAGAAGTAATCTGCTGTGATGAGTAATGCAGGGACTCCAGTAATTACAGAGGCGTCACTGAAACGGCGATGGCGAATAAGTTTGCTGTTTTTTTGTTACATGGTCTGCAAGATAAGATCTGAAGTAGGTAAGATCTTGACCCTCTCAGTTCTCAGTACCCCATTAAATCAGGCCCATAATATTTGTTTTAGACCAGCTAAGTAGCATGTTGTGTGTTTTGTACACATGCAGATGTATGAGTTGCAGTCCTATACTGTTGGCTCTGCTATGAGGCTTTCTTGGCTGCGGTTATGGG
Organism: Micropterus dolomieu; assembly: GCF_021292245.1. Taxonomy (NCBI): domain Eukaryota; kingdom Metazoa; phylum Chordata; class Actinopteri; order Centrarchiformes; family Centrarchidae; genus Micropterus; species Micropterus dolomieu. The sequence continues at coordinate 17,058,137 of NC_060154.1, read as the reverse complement.
AGATTTGGAAGTGGTTTGTTCCCCCTCTGAGTCAAACACATCAAATGGTCTTTTCATCAGCTGGGACCTCAGGATCTGTTCCAGGCTCTGAGCCCGATATCAACAGACATTTAATCACCACCATCCAACATTAAGACTCATCAGCAAACCCATAAAGCTATGATTAGCTCCATTAAAAAGAAAGACATACCTCTGCATGTTTTTTTGTGAGTGTTTACGCATGAACGGTGCTAGTTGTGGCTTCAGAGGAGCTTCTCTTTCATGTGCTATCTCATCTGATCACAGTTGGCCCCTGGAGAAGGAACGCATCGGGCTCAGGCTTTTAAATGGCTCTGCACCAGGACGGAGCCTTGGGTATGACTGCTCAGTCGTTGTGTATATGCATACTAGTCATAAAGCGTGTTCATTACAAAGGTTACAGCTGGAGTTTTGGGGATTTGATTGACTGTAAACAGTCAAGAGAAATAGCCTGCACAATACTGCCAGAGAACAGTCAACAGAAAAAAAGAATAAAACAAACTGTATATGATGGAAAGAAACCTAAAGGGTAAACTGCAAAAACTAAAATCTAAGTGAGATTAATTATCTTAATTGAAGGCAAAATATGCTTGTTTTTTTGTCGATATTCCTTCTTACCAGGCGGCTTTTATGTTAGAGAATTTCACTTGTTTCAAGTTTTTTTGTCCTTAAGTAGCAAGTGAAATATTCTTGTTCTGTTGGCAATTAATTTTGCTCATTTTAAGTAATATTTCCCCCATTTTATTGCTTTTTTCCCCTTGTATTTGAGAGCTCAGTTTTTGCAGTGTAGCAGCCGGGCTCATGACTAAGAGATCAAAGGTTAAATCCCTGAACTTCTGGGAAAGTGTTGAGGGGGAAATGCATCAATTAATAACCATTGCTTTTCATTCAGAATTTTTTTGACATGTCTTTAGGCGAATTGTCAATTTAACTGCTTTTTGCAAAAGAGCAGAAAACTGTAAACCTGAATTGCCGCCTGAATTGAGTAACTACAGAAACATCACAGAAAACATTGCTAAAACATGGGTAAGTCTGTAAACCCCCCGGTGAGTAACTCTTTACCCATAAACACCCTCACCATGTTCACACACCTAGATGCCTGTGACTCGCTTCTTCTATAATCAGCAGGCAGTATTTGCTTTGCGAAGCTAAGACAGAACACCGAGCTCGAGGGCAAATATTCTACGCCATCTGTCACTGAAGCTATTCCACCTGTTTGCTGCACACTGTGAGCAGTGCTATTCTGTAGCTTCCTTCAAATCAAATATTACCAAGTAATTTATAGTTCTATGAAAGAAAAAAGTAGTTGCATTTCTGTGCTTGTTTTGATTCTTGAAATGTGGGTGATGTGATTTAGGGCTTGAACTTACTGTTGTTTTCATTGTCGATTGATCTGCAGATCAACTATTTAAAGCAGCAAAAAGCAGCGAATTCTTACATTTTAGGAATCTGAAACCAACCAATTTTTGGTATTTCTGCTTGGAAAATGATTATTGACATTATTAAAGTTGCTGATTAATTATCGGTCAAAAGGCTACTCCATTAATCTTTGCATCTCTAAGTCTATAAAAGGTCAGAAACAGTGAAAAATGTCTGTCACAGCTCCCCAGAGTCCATGTGACTTCAGATGTCTTGTTTTATCCAACAATTCAAAACCTAAAGATATTCCATTCACAGTGATATCCAACAGATAAAGGCAAATTATCTTCACATCAGAAAAGATTGAATCAGAATGATTGAAGTTTTTGATTTATTCGTGGAGATTAATTATTAAAACAGTTGTCAATTGACCAATTGTTTCTTCTCTAATGTGATGTTTAGCCCTGGAAGATTTGACACTTTATTATTTTATTTGACACTTTCATTGTGCAGACAGCTGAGTCATTTCTCATCACCAAACTCTATTAAAAAAATATATATATAATAGTATTTACTCTGCGTGATCATCACATTTATAAACTGTATGAATTACTTAGACACAATTTGATTTTGGATTAGACTGGTTTAAGCATGCAGTGTTTGCTAATCTCGTGAATTCACCACGGATCAGAGCTACACGTGGCCCATAGAAACTCAATATTTCACATGTTACTGTTCCACACATCATCTAGTCCAGGTAAGATTCAACGACCAGTATCTCCTTCCCACTGGTGTCCGTTGTGTACAAGGCAACACATTGTGCCATGTTAGTGAAGATATGTATGATATGGGAGTATCCAGGCAGTTTTGAGGATGAGATGAACCTGGCTGTATAATTAGCTAGTCCAAGTCTGTCATTAACAGAAGCCTCTGGAAGGCAGCCAGTGCTAATTGTTTATGTGCAGTCAGTCAGGGCTGTTTGTGCTCTGCAGCTTCCGCACGGTTTACTGCCCTGGAAACCTGCTGTTTGTACCGCTTAAAACCGATCACCTTATTGTCAGAACAATGGAACATCTTTGTGTGAAGATGAGTGAGTGCTGAAAGAGGAAGAATTATGAAGGGTGAAGAAAGGGGCATTTAGGGAAGGAGGTATGGAGACTTTCCCCACTGCAGGGCCCCTCTCTGCCTCGGGCCGTCCCGCAATGCTCTGCTGTTATAACTGGGGGAAGCTACAGTTTCTACACACACACACACACACACACACACACACACACACACACACACACACACACACACACAGCCGTGAGTCTGCCCTTCATGCCTTGTAAAACACAGCCATCGTGTTCAGGAAGTATTCTGCATCATCATCAATCATGTAGCATGTGGGCTGCATACCAAACAGTTTAAGTTAAAGACACACTACAGTTAAAAGTAAGGTTTAAGCTTACTGCCTTTTTTAAAATATTGGATATAGGCAAGTTGTGTCAACCCCATATTGCTCCCGATGGCTGTTCCATCGGTGTGTGAATGGAGTGAATCTGACGTAGTGTTAAAGCAATTTGAGTGGTCGGGAAGACTAGGAAGGTGCTATACAAGTACAGCCTACTTCCCATTTAACCAATCAACGTGACATACTAATTGATTAAATGTAGTTTTACCAGTCAGTACAGTCATTTCCCAATAATAACCACTAGTTGTTTATTGGAAATCTTTTACTTGAGTTACCTGCTATGCACCATCTATATCTGATTCTCATAATGAACGTATTTATTATTATTCATCCTCGTGTATTTTTTGTGGATACACGTGGAGGCTTTTCAGTGCTGCTAGGATTCAAATTCAAAGAAATGAGGAACATCTTTTTGAAATGTTCCTATTTGTGAAACTGGTCTAATAAATTTTTTATTTTAAATATTTAGCTATTGCTGAGTTTTAATATAGCAAATATTTGGTCTTTTCAAAAAAGCTTAAAACCCCTTTTCAGACCTGACTCTGAATCATTGTATAGATAGTGGAGTCATTGCTCTTAAACAGCAGCATGTATGTAAACAAAAAGCTGCCTTATAATCCACATTTATTTCTTTTTCTATCTGTACGACTAAGACATTTTCAGCAATCCATCTTTGGGCGTAAGGAGGATTTCCTGTCAATTAAAGCAGACCTATTATAATGTTTTTCCAGTACTATATTGTGGTTCTGTGACTCCTGTATAGCAGCTTTGCATGATTCAAAGTTCAAAAAAAATTTTTTTTTCTTATACTGATTCTTCATGTAGGCCTTAATTTCAGCCTCTGTCTGAACAAGCTGTAGATGCTCCTGTCACTTTAAGGCCTCCCCTCACAAAGCCCACTGTCTTCTGATTGGCCAAGACCTGAAGCATGTTACCAGGCTGTTGTTGTTGCTGGGAAGAACAGGCAGACTGAGCGTTGCCATGCCATTAGTGTGGGAGCACATGACCATATATGGAACACCAGCTCAGTCTGGCTAGGTATTAAGTAGAAAGGAGCTGTTGGTAGAAAAAGCAGTTCAAAACAGGGCATTCAGAACAGGAGGAAACCTGACGTTTTTGCTCACAGTGATTTCTCATAAATGTTTTAACCTCATTTTTTGAAGCTTTGTCCATGTTTAACATGAACATCCAACATTTTAACATTGTAGATAAGTCATAAAATGTGGAAAAGTATAACAAGTCTCCTTTAAGATCAGTCTCTAGGCTTGAAACAGCCAAAGCATCAATACTCTTATGTTGCTTTATGTAGATGCAAAGCTGATTCTGATTATATTTTATGTTGTGGCTTTTTCATTTAACGTGTGATAAATACCCTTCTGCAACACAGTGGGCCACAATGTAGGGCTTAAACTTGTCTTGTATGTCTTACTATAAAGCACTGTGATGCTTTTTATAGCAGTTGTGGGATTACTAATGCACACAAACACTACACCACACCATTGTTGCAGAAATCCTCCCGGTCAGCCTCATTGAATGCAGATTGGACGATAATGTTGACTCAGTGTGTGAATCATATTTCCTTCAGCCCAGAAATTAATTGGACAATGCAGCCAGTGTCTTTTATCCACTGATGTCATGAGAGCCATTTTCTTGTTCTTCTTGCTTGTCTAACAGCCCTGTCTGTTTTGTTAGACACGCCTTTTATGTGCACAGGGACTATTAAGGGTTTTATGTTTCTCATTTTATGTGTGTGTGCGCGCGCATTGTCCTTGAGCCTTTTGGAACACATCAAAAGCCTGTTACCAAATTTACCAAACTGTGTGCTCAGCACAAAGAGTCCCATGTGTTGCTGATTCCCTCTTTAGACCATAAATACCCTTCTCCTCAACAGATTGTCTGTCTGTAATGGCAAGATTTAGTGTGTGTGTGTGTGTGTGTGTGTGTGTGTGTGTGTGTGTGTGTGTGTGTGTGTGTGTGTGTGTTCTGTACGCAGCTTTTTTTTTTCTTCTCAATTGTGCCCGCTGTGTGTGCGTGCACGCGCGCGCAAACACGACAAGTTCCACAAGTCAGATTCCAAACTGAATCTGACCACTAATATGGATAATTAGAGTGCAGAGTTGGGTAGCCGTACTTTGTGATCTTGAATACTGATTTTGAAGTCTTATATGATGATGTTTTCAACAACTGAAGAAGACTTCAGTCACCGTCCAGCAAATAACGCACAGTCGTCTTCTCCTCCAGGTGGCTCCTCTCTCTGGCAGCCTGAACGGGGATCTCCTCATGTCCTCTGGCCTTGCCACCTCCACTGGCGTCCCTGACCTGCCCCTGCCTCAGAAGCCCCTTGTGCGCTCCAGCCTGTCTGTTGCACCGGCCGACTATCCCGAGCGCACTGAAATGATGTTGCGAAGGGAGGGGAGCTCTTCCACCCTACCGCTGAAGACTGAGGTGCCGCTTCATCTCTTCAGCACCACCAACCAGCTGCACAAACCGGTGGGGGTGCAGCAACAGATCCCCACCAAGCTGGCCGCCTTCAGCAGTGGCAAAGGGAAAGGAGGCAAGGTTGGCAAAGCCTCACATCGCGCTGACAGCACTGGTAAGGAGTTAGACCTCAAATATTGAGTTTCACATAATCTGCATGGGTCATGGTGGCTCAGCGGTTAGAGAGACTATCTGGATACCAAGTGGTCACAGGTCGAATCCACTTAAGTCTGTCACAAGGTCTAAGCAAAACACTGAACCCTGACGTGCTTGTGGATTTTGACTTGCTCTTTAACAAGGTACCAAATATGAGGTGTGACGTGATTTGAGTGGCTGCCTTCATATCCATGTCCATACTTGTTTTGGGTCACACTCTCTGTCTCCATGTATAAACATTTCCTGATGATAAGAATCAACTCAAATTAATTAAAGTGCACTCACTTCACTATGTGGAGTCTGCATCATAAACAGTAATATATGTATTCAAAGGTGTGCATTCTAGGGCTGCAACTAACAAGTACTTTCATTTTCGATTAATCTGCTGATTATTCTTTCAAGTAATCATTTGGTGTCTAAAGCATTACACTTTTTTTTCAGCACCTAAAGATGACAACATCAGCAGTCTAAAACCTAATTTACTGCAATGTAGGACTAGGAAAATCAACAAATCCACACATTATGCTGTGTTAAACCTCAAAGTATAATGTGCAATCTTAACAGTACACTGCTCTCACATCCTGCATTCAGTATTCATAGTGAATAGGGTGATAAAAACATAGTGTAATATCATATCTACAGCTGGCGGTATATCGGTATAACGAGGTATACCGATTATAATTTCAAAAGAGATATAAAAATAGACAATACCCTTTATACCGATATAGCTGTTGAGTTAATTAATATGTTTCCGTAAAGTCCTGTCTGTGTTATCTCCTCTCTCTCTCTCCCTCACCACGAACTATAATTAAAACGGTGAAATAAGAAACAAGCTAAGTTACTACAAATAGTAAAATCATATCCGCTAACCCCCCCCCCCCAGCAGAAAATACCGATATATGTTTTATACCGGAAGTACTGGGATATGACTTTTTGGTCCATATCGCATGGGTGCAATTATAAACTTTGACACTGCGATTTGCTGTCTGTTGCTATTTTCTTCTGCCTATTTATTGATATTGATTTGTATATATTATTGCATCCTTATTTTATCTTTATACCTAGTTTATGTTCTATTTTTAATGCTTTATGTTATTTTATCCTTATTTATACCTATTTAGCGATTAGAGTGCCACTAAAAAATAAAGTTTCTAATTTTCATCTTCCCACCCTCCAAATGTGTTAATAATGTGACAAAAACTAAGTTGACAAAATTTGAATGTTTTCTAATAATTTTTACTGGTAGGTCAACACTGACAAAGGTTTCCAATATTCAAATTTTATCATGTAATATTAACTTTAATATCACAAGTTAGAATAATGTAAAACTCCTGAAAAAGAAGACACATAGCTGCTGACAGTTACTTCATAAGTTAATAATAAACACTTAAGTATTCATAAGTGTCCAGAGAATGAATGTATTGCAACTTAAAAAACAGCTACATGTGCTTTGTTGTAGGCTAGCTCTCCAGCTCACAGAGTAGCTGCAGATTTCTATGAAGTGGACGAAACACATGCGCATGTAAACCAGATAGACTTTCAGATAGACCTTAATTATGGAAGTGCTGAAGTGGGATAAGTGGGCAGCTTTGACTCAGGGTAGAACGGTCGTCCCCTTAAAGGAAGGTTGGGTACCCGAAATTTCTCCTGGTGGCTGTGCCATCAGTGTGTGAATGAGTTAATTTCTGTTTCTGATGAGCATTTGGGTCTCTGCTCATAGGTGGGTGAATGTGATGTAGTGTAAAGCACTTTGAGTGGTCGGAAAGACTAGAAAGATGCTATACAAATACAGCCTATTTACCATATGTGACAGTGTGTGTACGTCCGCACTGCGCTCCAACAAATAGAAGGGCCAGCTGCAGAAGAAGCTCTTGTTAAGTGACCTCTCTTGAAGTGTCCTTCTTTACTGTACCAGAAAATAACTGGTAGGTGGTGCTAAAAATTAGAATAATTAAGATTAACATGTGGTGGGTGGTGATGGCGTTTGCCTTTGGTGTGGGAGACCTGGGTTCGATTCCCACTGTGAGACATCCACCATGTGTCCCTGAGCAAGACACTTGACCCCTAGTTGCTCCAGAGGCGTGCGACCTCTGACATGTATAGCAATTGTAAGTCGCTTTGGATAAAAGCGTCAGCTAAATGAATAAATGTAAATGTAACATGACACACAGATGCGACATGGTGATGCAGTGGTTAGCACTGTCACCTCACACAAGAGGTTCTGTGGATCCCGGCCTTTCTTTGTGGAGTTTGCATGTTCTCCCCGTGTCTGAGTGGGTTTTTTTCATGTTCTCCTGCTTACTCCCACTGTCCAAAGACATGCATAGGTTAATTGGTGATTCTTTGCCCTTAGGTGTGAACGTGTATATGACTTGTTTGTCTCTACGAGTTAGCTCTGTGATGAACGGGCAGTCCAGGGTTCACCAATGACAGCTGGGATTGGCTTCAGCCCAACTATAACTTAACTATACTACTGACTACGCCTGCAATAGTGCTAACCCAAAAATATTATTCTGATTACATAATCTTTAAACCAAATAATAACACACATCAGAATATGAAAAAGAGCAGTTAAATGATGACTCAAGGTTTAATTTACTTTGGTAGAGAAATTTTGAATTAAAGAACATTTTATCGCAATGAAAGTAAATATAAAAACATTGAGCCCATTGAGCTAACAGTAAATATTAATATATCTGAATGACACTTCTCACAGTTACTATGCATCATAAAAGGAACAGAATGAGGGTGTGGGACCTGGAAAATGCTGAAAAAAAAATTGGCCATTACATTGAGGGGCACCCTATTAGCGATATGCTCTTTTCACTCAAAATCTTCAAGCAAAGTATTTTTCTGTTGATGGATTAATCAACTTATCGTTTCAACTAGAGTGCGGTCTTTCTCAATTGCAAATGATGAGGGGTTTTTTTTTTTTACATGCATAAGTGTGTGCGTATGGCAGTATCATGGAAATACTACTGAGATGTCACGTAAAGTGTGCATCAATAGTTGATATGGGGGGTAGCACCATCCTCAGTATGTATACTGACACAGGAAACAAAGGGAAAGAGTGAGACAGTAAATAGAGAAGGTGTTTCTACGAGTCTACCACTCAACGGGTGATTTGATGTCTACGTTTTCTTTTAAAAAAGCAGCTGCTTCTATTCCATCAGATGCCAACTCACACTAACATTAAAGTATCATAAAAGTAAACTCTTTTTCAAACGTGTTTTGCGTGTAGCACTGAGGTTTTCTCCTTCTCCTGCATATGATATATAACAGTGCAGAATTTTCTATTTTAAAATGGATTTTTCTTGCCCATTGTCATTGATATATGCGCCATCTGTGCCTGACATGATCAGCATGACTTAAGTAGCTCATTAGGATCACATTAGTTGTCTAAATTGGGTCAGCCCTCCAATATATCAGATAGTGGCCTGAGAGAGGCTAGGATGCTCTAGTTTACCAATGCAATCTAATTTTACAATTAAATCACCCTCTGTCTCTGTGTGTCTCCTGTTTATTTATTTTTTTTGATCTCTCCTCCTCCCCCTCTCAGCCTCACTGGATATGAAGCAGATGCTGCCAATGAAGCTGTCTGCCCGAGACGACAACGCCCTGAAAGCCAAGCGCTCCATCAGCCCCCACCAGCATCTCCCGCTGTCAGCCCCTCCTCAGCCTCATTCCCTGCATCACCACACAGGTACCTTCATAACCACAAGCTGTTCATGAGCGTGCGCACGCGCACACACAGGCTTCCTCCTATGCTCCATAAGGACAAACCTAAACACAATCTCCTCTCATCTGTGTTTGCCTTCTGCATTATTAAACTTGGTTCTCACAGACACAGACATGAGACATACACATTCTCCATCTGGGCAAACCGGACCCCGCCTGATCACGTTCCTCTCTAATGCTTACCTTCATGCCCAGCCTCACCCTGAGTAAACACCTATCAATTTCCAATGCTGCGTTGTGATTAATGGCAGGCTGTACTGTTGACACAGACATGTTAACACTTTAATCCCGTGCCCTCCCAGTTACCACTGCCAAAAAAAACTGAGATAGATTACAGTTAGGCTGAGTAAACCCAGCTGTATTAAACAGGTACAAATGAATTATCTGCCGCTAGTTTACATGCTATTTGTGTTGTAATCTTTTGTTCTCTAATAGCCTTTATTGTCTGTCTCTGACAGATCAACTCAGTCCTCCAGACAACACTGGATCAGACACCCAGTCCACCTCCTCTATCAGCACCTCTCACCCTCCAAATGTTCAGAAGCCCCCCGTGCCTCCTGCACAGTCCCATCGTCAGTCATCCATGCAGCCTCTCACCATCCCTCCCCACTCGCAGAGCACCGGCTCCCTCCAGTTCCAGTCCCATCTGCAGCCGCAGAGCCTCGGTTCGAACACCCCGGCCCATGTCCAGGTAAATGTTCACGGGCTAACCCACAGCCACAGCATGCCGCCACCCTACAAGATCAGCACAGAAGACCTCAATAAAGAGGATGTCATCTTCTTCTAAACTCCAGACTGCTGCCCTCAGATCAACTACAAAAACAAAAAGGAAAAGAATGATGGGATGGTTGTTGGTCCCAAATCAACCCCATTCCAAGGAGCCACTTACATGCGATAATGTAATGTTGATGGTATGTTTAGTGTGGGCGGATGTAGTGTTTTTTAAGGCTTCATAAGGGAAGATAGTGGAAAAATCTGTACAAAGTTGCAGCAAGCCTATGCAGAGAGCAGAGACTTCCAGCACTTCAGTGGAACCATGCAGAAAGAAAAATATTCAAGAAAGATGACATTTCTATTTAAACACTGCTAACCCATTTTTGTTTTTAAGCTGCCACAGTTTCTCTTTATTTAAATTTTAGTTTCATTTCTTAACTCAAGAGGTGATGGGTATAAAGAGGAAACTTTTGAAGAAACAAAGTAACGTGAGTGAAAAGGTTTAAAATGAAGTTTGAATACCAATCCAAAGACATTAGCCGCGAGAGCCGAAGGGGAGTTGTCTGAAAGGAACAATGCGAAAGAAGAACGGTCCGGTGCTTTTCAGGAGACTCCAATCAGGCTGGTTAGTGAAGCATGAAAGTGAAAGTGATGGAGCCCTGGCCTTAACCATCTGCTTGTACTGGACCTGCAACCACAAGAAGTGATTCAACAGGAACTCAGAAGTGATCCAAGTCTTAATACGTAAACACTCTCTACTTTGTGTTTCATTTGCACAGTGTAAATACTCCATTCCAGACTAATGAATGAACTTTTATGGACTAAATGTGTATTGTTTGGTTGTTCGGTTGTCAAAATTGTGAAGGATCACTTAATTTTGTTTTCGTTTTCTTCTTAACCATGCTTATTACAGACAGCTGGAATTGTAGAATACACTTCTACTGTTGCCACTGGTTGTGAAACTTAACTTTGGTCAGTAGATTAGAAACAGACAGTCCCCTTCCCCACCCCCCCCGGCTATTGTGTAATAATGCTTCGTTTCAATTAAGGGAGAGTTCAGCTTGTGGCAAAAGCCACTGTTTTTCCAACTCATGCAGAGTGAGACAGACTCAGGGATGCCTTTATTATGTCTGCACAGTTTGAAGTTATGAGAGATTAGTCTACTTTAGGGATTTTCTTGCATTTCCTAGCAGGAGCTCTATTACTGTGTACTTTGACACTTCAAAATACCCCACTCTGAGAGCCACTGCTTTAGAGGTTAAAAGATGTATTTTCCAAACAAAAACAGTAGAGCTGCTGTTGACACCATAGACGAAAAAAAAATAAAGGCCTCACTGAGTTTGTCTCTCTCCAGCTCTCTTTAAGAGACCCTTTTCTGAGAAACATCTGTTGGAATTTTAGTGGAACTGTAGTGTACTGGACAATCCACGACACTTCACGCTGTGTGTTGTTTTAAGGATAAAATTAACCTTTAACTGCTTCGGCAGAGAAAAGAGAAAATCTAGAGAACATCAGTAATAATCAAAACAATTTTATATAGAGCTGATGTGCACTGAAAAAAATAAATCCATAATCATACTAATAGGAAACTGATTGCTGATTTTGCACTGGTCAGTCCAGTAGAATAAAAGCTAGGGTGTTATTCCCAAATGTAAACTGTGATTATACAGATAACACTGAAACCAAGGCCTAAATGTGAATAATGGGAAACGGTGTTGAAACGGTTCATTCAGAAATATCTTTACTCCTTTGGTGCATTAAATCATTTTAAATCATTCTTCCCCCTTAACCACTCATACAGTATATACATGCACTGAGTCTTCCACAGACTCATAGGACAAATGTGGCCAGGAGTGTGCAGTGTATGGATTCCCCAGTTCAAGTCAGGAAATGAAAAGTTGATGTGATTGATGAGTCGTGTTTTTTAATGCTTGTGTCTCTGAACCTCATTTTGCTGACTCGTCAGGATGAGTTCATTTTAGCTACACCCGTATATCTTTGAGATGTCAGTTTTAATTGAGACCCTGAGGTCTCATTGGCGGCTTGTTTTATTGATTGCTGATGACAATTCATTAGCTGGGTCTTTAATCTCTGTGCCTGACAGAACAGTGGTACTGTGACGGGGGCAGTGGTCCTGCAGCAAAAAAAGATCAGGACCACGATCAGCTGTTATAGAAGAAATATGGTGATCTCATTTTTTTTCTATGTATGTAGGTGAGAACTTTTTTAAAATCATGAAGTAGTCGACACATTTGTGTGTTTTGTGTCTCTGGAGGGAAAAAAATGTCAGAAGAGCTTTTTGTCCTTGTCCAAATAAGTTTGTCTCTGAAGCTATCGATCGCTTCAGCTGGAGTGTTTATGTATATTGTTGTACATACTGTATGTGATCTCCTCTGCACCGGCTGCCCTCTTACACATTGTATTAAGAAAAGAGATATTTGACATGAATCAAAATGCAAAAGTCTGTTTGTGCGGATGTGTATATACACTTAAAATACACACCTGGGTGTGTATGTACGATAAGGTACGCCTCACTTGGATAGGCTTGTGGCAGTTTAATGAAAACGCTGTCAGTGATCGCTGTTGTTTAAATGAACTAAAAATGAAGGTGTGCATATTTAATCTGTGTGTTGATGTTGTAGCATTGAAGCCGAGGTGCACTGTGTGACTGTCTTTCTCCTGCGATTCAAGAGTGATGCTTCACCAAGATTATGTAGCAGCAAACTAAATCATCTGCTTGTTTCAGTTAAACCAAAGACTCATTCAGCTGACTGGGTTCCTGTCTGTGCCTCTTATATGAAGGATAAATGACACTGTGCTGGTTCTGTGGTCGTCCACAAGGTGTTATTACCTGTAAAAATCTTCCAGGGAGTGTCCATAACAAGTGTGTTTACAGCACATTGTAGTCCAGCTCATATCATGTTTTGGATTTGGTGTTTGTTTTTTGCTTCCTCACGTCCAGATCTCTTTATACAGATACGGTCATCTTGAATACAGAGTGCACACAAACAATAACTCAAATGGGAAGTTGAAGTTATTCTGGTATTCTGGCTTATAGTGGCACAACCCAACTAAAGCGTCTGAATGTTTCATTGTCAGATATGCTGAGAAGATATTGTATCTATATTGTATCTACAAACGGCTATGAAGTATTAATGTGCATGTAAACATACTTGGTTTTCATTTGGAGGAACCCTAAAAAACATATTTTTCCAGACTTTGACAAAACAATCCCACCCCCCCACATGGTCTTCATCTGCATAGTTAAGCCAGTGCATCACTTCAAGTCCAACACGGACAAGAAGTCTTCGGAGTGATACAGATAAAATCAAGACAGTGAGTGAAGACCATGTGATGCGGTTAAAAGCTTCGGAAAAAGCCTGTAAGTGGAGCTCAAGTTGAGATGTTTTTTGTCTTACTACTTCAAGCTAGTATTCCCAAGGTGAAGAGTGACCTTTCATGCTTAACTGTTCAAGACATTTCCACATCTGTCCATTTTCCTTTATTTCCTTTAATACTGAATGAGAGATGTTTAGGCAACAAGACAACTGGTGTAAGGGCATTTTATTGCTGCTCCAGGTAGAAGACTTTTAGTAAACCTCAACAGAAGATATGGATGCTGACTGTTTGTGCCACTGTTTGGATCAACTCAAGTCTTAAATGTTCTTTTGCTGTACTGAAATGCTTAACTTCTTTTGCTCTGCTTGAAAACTTTGAAGCCAGTCAGTCACATAACTCTGTGTGTGTGTGTGTGTGTGTGTGTGTGTGTGTGTACAAGTGTGTGTACGGTTGCCACCAAAAACACAGCAGAAACATTTCTAACCAACTTGTTTCCAGTTGTGTCCTTTATACACGCACTCTTACACACATATTGGACCTGTAATGTGTAAATAATCATGAACATATTTTATTTCCTCTGCCAATTTTACACTAGTCACTTTGGATAGTAGCATACTTGAAGGGGAAAATGAATGTTTATAATGCTTATTATTATTATTATTGTCTGTGAACTTTTATTTTTCCAAGAGCTGTCTATGACATTTGTAGCACACAACAAAACAGATTTTTGTACCGTTTTATTTTATTCACTGCGAGATGTTAGAACGACCTGTGGACACAAACTGCTGCCTTAGAGAGAGTTTAGTAATAAAAAGTCTTGAATCTGCGTATTCATTGTCTTGAATTTTTTGCAGGGACAAACACAAACTTTTTTGTTTGCTGCATATTTGGATCATTGCTGTTTAGGTGAAAGTCAAGCATGCGATGGATGTTTCCCATTCAAGCAAATGTCTATTTACAAGGATTTTTCTTTTTTTATTCAACAACTACCACATACGTGTGTACCGTGTAATTCTGCCTCATTATTTAGATTTCTATTCACTGCTTGTCAAAATAATCCTGACCACCCAATTAGCTAGCACCCTCACCATTCCTTAGTGTCTAGGAGGTGCAACAACAGTGTTATTGACCCTGTGTTTAGACAACCTAATAACAGTCTATTCCCAGACAAAGCTCTATTTTCAGGTGCTGTGGTTGTGGCTGTTCAATCCCTCTGTTAGACCTTACTCAGAGCAGGGCTGTCGGGTTCCTGCGTTATTGTCATTCTGGCTGGGAAGACGCTACAGTAGTGGCCGGTTTTTTATTGTCTGCTGTCATTAGTGGCTTTCCTGTGTCTCCTCTCAACAATTATTTTTCCAGGCTGCTTCCCCTGTGGAGGGAAGCTGCATTTTACTCCCGTCTTTGTTTCTGTCTCGTTCCTGCCCATTTCATGTCTCCCTGTCTCTTCCCCTCTCATCCAACGTCTCCAGTCCTACTCAACTCAACCGCCTCACAGCTTGGAGGCGTGCAGTTTGCAGGAAGTCAGGGTTCTTAGCTGTTGTTATTCTGCGTCAGAGGCTCCTCTCACCGCAAATTTAAACAAATAGATGCTCCACAGAGACGGACGTGCAGACAAACCTCCCTGTAGGCTCATAAAAAACTGAGACAAATCTTAGTTTGATAGACTCCCTGTCAGCTGTTGGTTTATATTTGTTTTTGCTCTTCCTTTTGAATGTAACAGCTTCTTTGCACTTTGGCACCGTGTAGATTGGAATGTTTAAAGAGTTCATCCTGGCTACTGAGCAACACCACAGCTCAAATTCAGGGGTTCCCAACCTTTTTGGCTAGTGACCCCTCAAAATGAAGCTGTACTTTTGACCTTTGTAACTGGTTGCATATGTCAGGTCAGTCAAACAATTAGGTTGTTTTTCTCCTTTTACTCCTTTGAGTATTTTAGGAAGTCTGATTATTATAAATTTACCTCTGATTGTAAGAGGTAAAATTGTCCTGTTACTCACAAGAATCTAAAGCTAGCTAACAGCTCTGTGAGGATTTGCCGCTGCGGTGCTTTTAGCTAAATGCTACTGTCAGCATGCTAACATGTTCACAATGAAGATGTTAATGATGACGATGCTAAGCAGTAATAAAAAGATATAATAAGGTATAATGTTTACTATCTTCACCATCTTAGTTTAGCGTGTTTGCATGCTAACATTAGCACTTAACAGTTGAGGGAATGTAATTAGTATTTATCATTAACAAAAGTATTGGATCAACTGAAATTTGGGCACAAACTGAAAAGTCAGAGGATCACTGATATTCCAATTCATCCTAAGGGGGACATGAATTCCTGTACCAAATTTCATGGTAGTCTGCCCATTAGTTGTTGAGATATTTCACTCTGGACAGAAGTGATGGATCGAATAATAAACATGATTGTATGCGGCCGGCTTTTTCCCGCCTTACTATCTTGTTATATCAATTGCAACCTCTCAGATTATCTTGTCTTGTGGAGCCCTCACGCCGACTTTGGGAACCAGAAATCAGATTTCATCCCCCTCACCATCCAGCTTGCTGTTTTTGCCAGTGATGTTATAAAGGAATGTGTTTCAAGGCTGCTTATCTGAGTGTTGTTTCATCACTCCCGGCTGACACAAAGATCCTTTTGTTGAAAAGTCAAATCTGTCCTCCATGCTAACACCCAAGGTGATTACAGGAAGATAGCCGGCAGGAAAACATATCTCTCAGCCAAGGCTGCTTCAAACTCTGCTTACATAACCTCCTTGGCAAGCTGTGGTAGTTTCTGAAACTTTGTTCAAGATTAGATGTTTTGCATTTTTCAGGTTGTCGCTGTTATCAGTGATTAAGAGCAAACAAACAGTAGGTCTGTGGCCTTCAGCAGCAGCGTGTAGCAGTTACATATTTACAGTACGTCTCCTGATTTCATGCTGTCTGCTTTGTTGTTTTTCTTCGGATGAATGAGAATCATCGTTCCTCCAACCTGCTCGACTGATCTTCCATCTTGTGTCGACAAACGAAGTCCCTGTGTGGGGGATAATGGTGAAAAGGCCTCCACAGAGAGAGTTCATGCCAGGTAGAAATCAGATCTGGTGGATGACTATTGTTCTGCCAGAGGAGACGCCTCAGGTTAAATGAAAGAGAGAGATGGATTATAAAGGAAGTGTGCTCTGTGCTGACTCGCCCTTTGTGCTCACAGCATTTGCATTTTGCAGTCAGCTGTAGCCTGGTGACTGTCCGGTCATTCCAGTTTTATTCCCATATGCTTGTGTGCTGATTACACTGCATCAGGAAGAGATATGACACCGCTGTGACAAAAAAGCCAGTTCCAGAGAAGAGTAAACACTTGAAATTCTTATGTAGCAGTGTCCTTTTGAGTTTCCTGTAGACAAATCATTGCTTGATCACAAAACAATGTTTTGCCTAAGATTAAAGGCATAGTTTTGGGAAATTTGCTTAAGAGTTAGATAAGAAGATCAGTAGGCTACAATTCTTTAATAACTGTCCTTTCAATTTGAAAACTAGCTAAAAAAAAGGTGTTACTGTGACTATAAAACTGAGCTAAAGCTGAATCGCAGTAACGTTAACTTCACTTTGCCACAGAGAAACGGCCAACACAGCTCAGCTAAACGGCACTTTATCAAGCGAAACCTAGCTGGTGAGGTATAGATAGCATAGCTAGCATTAGCTAAGGTTAAAGCTAAAACTGAATTTACATATAGATTTTTACCTACCTGATAAAATTCATTGAAAAATATACATTTTAATGAACTAATATCTTGGTTATTATGTTTGTTATAACCCAATGATAAAGTGGAGCCATAATGGAGAAAAAAGCCCAGCTAAACTCCTGCTAACGGTAACTAGCTTAGCAGAGTGGAAGTAACTGCCATCTCAGCCTTTGACTCTAATGTTCAATTTGGTGTGTTTAAGCTACCAAAGTCACATATTTAAATATTACATACTATACTATTTGCTGGTTATCTAGGTTATCTTAGCTTTGCATAAAGACTGTAGACATGGGGAAACAGCTAGCTTGGTTAAAAAGAAATTCGCCTACCACCAACTTAAAAGCTCATTTTATCTGAAAATGACTATGTGCTAGATTAGCCTATTTCTTGACAGGGCAATTCATTGCTAATAAATGCAGGCAATTCCTTTTATATAAAGCCTGTAGTCGGAAATGGCAGATGTTTGATCAACAACAAGGACCCCTTCACCATTTTATACGGTAATTTTCCATTTGTACAATAATTAACATCAGTGCATGGTCTGTCCACAGCAGCATTTCCATCTGTATTTCAGGATGCAGTTTTGTTCGAGGCTGATGCAGTGTGGGAGGTCTCTGTGGCATTTTCAAAGAAATAGAAAGAACTTCCCTCATACAAACATAAACCCACACTCACACACTTTTTTATAACCTAAAATCAAACGCTGGTGGTGCCAAGACAAATAGCCTCCTGGCAGTTGAAAACCCTCTCCATGTCAGAATGTGAAGATGTGGGCAAAGTAGTTGTTTCTTCAAAGATTATTCCTGGAAAGACCCAATATAAGCTATGTGTTTCTTATCAGCATGATGGTGGTGGCTGTTGAGATGTTTCTAAAAGTCTGTGCCAAGCATTGAGGAATATGTACACTGCTTTTAAGAAAATGGGAATAAGAAGTGGAAAACAAAATCTTCACATAAGTACATGAATATCTGAAATAAAAGGAAACCAAAGGCCTGCAGGAAGCCCTTAAATCCAGATAGATATGTGAAATTAATCTAAAGTGAGTAAAAGAGAGCTGTACAGTCTTACTATAGCTATCAGGCACTTTTGTTGATGGTACACTTAAATCTCCCTGTATTATCTTGAAGAACTCTCTGTAAGGATTTGTTGTCCCTTTCGAAGAATGTAGCCTGAGGTGGTGCACTTCACTTCAGTACGACCTTTCAACATCTTCAAAAGCGGAGGATAGTTGCTTTCAATCAGATGGTTTTGTGTCTTATATCTGTGTGCTCTTTTATATTTTCGTTGAGTGTTTCTGCAACTTCAGCTAGTCTTTTTCTTGAATGTAATACTAGCTGATGGAAGGCGAAAGGCCGCAAAATCCAAAAGATCTAAACTCTAAATGGACAAACGGGTGAGAAAAAACAGCGTACAGCTTCCTCAGCACTTCCCTCTTTCATCTTGGAAGACTGGCGTGCAGCAGAGCTCATCACAAGTGTAGCGCTGCTCTACAGGGGGGATCTAAACACGGCCTCTCTGATTTAGGAGCTGGAACAGAGCAGTCGCCAGCCTCTCACCAGAGCTGGCAGGGTTGCATTGCTGTCTGGCCAATGTTGATGAGGGAAGGAGGGTGGGGGGTGGAGACGGAAGGACGCTGCCAAAAGACCAAAAAGGCCACTAACTGCTGCGACACCAAACACCGGAATAAGACAAAGCTGGTTGGATTTGTGTGCCAGCGTGCAGAATGAAAGAAAGAATTTGAATTTATAATCTCCTTTATTTAACTACTCAAAGGTTATACCATTAAACAGACATGTGCTTCACTAGAGACAGAAACCCAACACAAATGCAAGAAGAAAAAACGTTCAGAGGCACAACCCCCCACCCCAAAGCCCATTTAGAGCTGAATATCTCCATAGCGTCCACTGATAATAAGCATATTCAGCTCTCGGTCGAGTTGCCACCATGCTCTGCAGGACCTCCACTACATCTGTGGGGCCCACTCCCTGAATATCTAGTCTTTTTAGTTGTCCAAATGGGAAACTTAGCCCACCCAGGTGGGAATTTTACCATAACATGCAGTCTGACAAAATGTCTTGGGCCAAAAATGTATAAATCAAATGAAACAAGTTCTCGCAAACACTGAAACCATGGCAAAAGAAAAACGCAAACAGGCCCTTTGACCTGAAACATTGCAAAAATAAATGTGCTAAACTCTCAGCATGTAAATATAACTGACTTGGATCCAGGTGTGTCAGTTTACAACTATTGCCCTGTGTACCTGGCCATGTCTCCTACAGATTATGTTTATTTACAACTAATTTATTTTGCCAAATATGTTTTGCACGAAACTGCTGTTGGATTAGGTCAATGGCAATGTTTCTTCAAGTGAAGGAAGTGGCATTTTCTTGCACTGCAGGCAGGTTGAAGACACGGAGGTCAGGGTTGATGTTTGTATTATATAAGGAGATTTAGGCAACAAAACCACTAAGTTTATGGTCAGACGAAAGATTGTGGTTTCAGTTAAATATTAATAAAGTAAACACATTGTCTTGTACCTCAACTCAGTGTTGACCATATCAATATTTAATCAAGACCATCATCCATACCCAGCCTTAACCAAGAGCATTGAGTGCATGGCCATGAAATGTTAATCATGCTTTAAAGCAAAGGAAGTAGGCTGTCTATTATTGCTGCTATTCTGCAGGATACATCTATTATAAGCATTTTCCGACTTTGCAGATACATACGGGTAAAAAAAAGTTTCCTAATTATGTTGATGAAAATCTAATTTAGGTTGCATTATGTTTCTCTCTAAGCATATTTGCATTTGCCGTTAGTGAAAGAACTATTCACATCGTTTACTTCAGTAAGAGCAGAATAAAATATAAGTACAGAAGCATTGGCAGCAAAATATAATTTAAGTAACGATGACTTAATGTGTAAGAAGCATTTTACTGTTCAAGGTGGAGCTCATTTTTGCTTCTTTATATACTGTTGGGTAGTTTTGTCTAGTTTCATCCAGCACTTGAGTTAAAGTACTTGAGTTACATTACTTCAGTGGCTGTTACAAAGTAGTAGTATGTAAGGTCAGAAGACGAGAAGAAAATGCAGCACAGCCATGTCTGATTTTCAGTTGGAGGAGCGACCAGGCAGGCTGCCACTGATTCACCGTCGGCTAAGGTTCTCATCAGCTCTGAGGAACTTGACTTATGCAACAGGGGAGAAACTATTTGCCAACCCGGTGAAATTGCTCTTGGGCGTGCACACACATTCACAACATACTGGAAATACATCTACCCAAACACAATCTCACCAACACACACTTTTGTGTTTTTCTTTTTTATCTGTGGGTCTTATTTCAGACTATTAACATGTCAAAAATTCTTGGCAGAGTTTTAAAATGCATTAAGTAGGATAATATGATAATTTGGCACGAGCTCTGCTGAAAGCTCTGTTGTCTGCTGTGTCTTGCACAAGAACCTGTTCCACCACAAACAGAGCAAGGCCGCACTATTGTTCAAACACTGTGAATCTCTTCCTGCCTCCTTTTCTTTTCATCTCTGTTTTTTATACCTGTTACCTCTCCTCTCTCTCTAAATCTATACTGTATATCTTTACATCTTTGTATATTTTAATTATCCTTCCCTCGGCCCTCTGGGAAATGCTACCTGTCAGCCAATCGGAGCACAGCAGTTGGGGCATTGCTTTCTTTGAAAATAGCAGCAAACTCTTTGGTTCAGTTACACCTCTGTGCCACAATCAGCTTTTCACTACATATCGTTTCATAAGTCACTCTTTCTTTGCAGTGACCCACCTCTGTGGAGCCTTTCCACCTGACTGAGATCAATTTTTTGTGTATCAAAAGCAGAGTTAGGCTCTAGGGGGAATTTGAGGAATCTGAGATGCTGGTCACGTTGTGGCCACATGGCACCGTCTCCCTATCAGAGCTACACTCGTTTGTATGTTTCTATATGTGCGTGCATGCGTGAGTGTGTGTGTGTGTTAATACACGTGTGTCTGCTTCATTAGTTTTGTGTAAGCCTCTGCTCTCTGCTCTGAATGAGGAGGGAGGATGACACACGCCAGCCCCAGACAGAGACAGATGCTGCTGACACGTCCGAGTATCTCTCTATTGTATTATTCATCCTCAGTGTCACATCTCATCCGAAGTGGTCAGCCAGGCATGGTGCAACAGAAGGGGTCGCCTCAAACACACACACACGCACACATTCATGTGGCGTATTTTCATAATTCTGTTTGGTGTGTCTTTCTGTAAGTGCGTGTATGTGCCAGAGGGCAGGTTTACATCTGCCACACTCCAGCTCGGAGGACTTCTCATCAAGCTGTGGATAATGCTTTTGAAGTTTATTTTTTTTACTTCTCCAAGAGGAAAGTGGGTTTTGATTGGAGAAGCGGGGGGCGGGGGGGGGGGGGGGGGGGGGGGGGGGGGGGGGGGGGGGGGGGGGGTGCGGGAGGGGAGAAAGACTCCCCTACCCCGGTCTTCCCTGAGCTCCGTCGGGACTGGATGACGGTCCTCAGATCGCGTCTCTCAGACGGCTGA
>NC_060154.1:17023792-17036594 GCF_021292245.1 Micropterus dolomieu | reverse complement strand
GGGGGGGGGGGGGGGGGGGGGGGGGGGGGGGGGGGGGAGGCTGTGCATAAATGTGTCACCTCAGGCAACATATCAAACCCCTTTATGCAACCCCCAACCTTCAGCAACTCCCTCCTTGAGCCTCACTCCAACCAACCCAACTGGGAATTAATTTCTAAATGTTTTATTAATGAGAGTCAGAGGAAGTGTCATATATATTTGCTGTGTCTTTGTCACAAAGAGGAAGGGAAATATGTTTTTTGAAACACATGAATCCAAGTCCAAGTATGCCAGGCTCGCCTGGTATGTCCTGCTCTGCCTACAGTCGTTGCTCATCGGCCATGGTCAGACCTTTGTGTCCTTTTCCTGTGAATGAAACTGTCCTTGTGTTGACTTTGTGATGTGATGAAAGACAGTGGCTATTATACCAGGGTGCATATTTGAGATGGTCCTCCCACTCTGTTTGTAAGGGGGAGGAAAAATATCGGAGGGGAGAGGCATCTTAAAAATGCCATTTGTCGGAGAGGCATAACACAACTACACAATCATGAAGTCGTGGGCAGCGTTGGTACAAGTGTACAGATTCCATCCTTAAGTAAAAGTACCAGTACAACAATGTCAAAATACTACATTACAATTACAAGTAAAACACCTGCATTCAAAATCCTTCTGAAGTAAACACAGACGTATTAAAAGTACTCAAGACTGATACTGTGTATCGGCATTATTAGATTATAGCATTTTACTTTCGAAGCTGGTTATGGTGGAGGAGGTTTTAACTAGTATACAATTAGGTAGTTTAGTATATTTGTTCTCAGCCTAGGGCTTGGGCCCCCTCCAAAGGGTCACAAGATAGATCTGGGAAGTTGTGAGGTGATTAAAAGTGTTGGAAAGCAATGATAGTGGTAGCATAAATTTGTATTTTTTTTTCCTTTTCTCTATTCTTTGCTTTTTTTTGTGAATCTTGGACTCTTTGTGCCTTAAACAGTTATTTAAATGAAACCGTGTGAGGAGTTTAGAGGGGAAATGTGTCTTTGCAACTGCTAACAATTCACAGACATCTGAAACATAACACATCATTTTGTAAGGGCTCACAGGCCAAAAAAGGTTGGGATCTTAATATGAAAAGTAAACACTAACCATAGCTCTCAAGTAAATGTAAAGTGGTAAAAAGTACAATATTTCCCTCTGAAATTGTACTTAAGCACAGAGCTTGAGTAAATGTACTTAGTTACTTTGCACCATTGATCATGGACTGGTTCCATCAACAGGAAGAGAAAACAGGCTTTCTTGTTACCATTATGGGCAACTTGGAATTTGAATCTGCAGGCAAATAGCAATAAAATAATTAACTGTGTTTGCATGTTTGCACTTGAGTGTAAGTGCAAGGCAGCCAACACTCTGAACTGAGTTCATCAAAGGCCTGAACGCTGAACAATCAACTCTCTGACTGTCAGATCCATTGTGTGCCTGCCAGAGCCAGAAAGTTCCTCCCCTCCCCTCCCCTCCTCTTCTCTCCTCTCCTCTCCTCTCCTCTCCTCTCTCCTTTCTTCCCCCTGCAATTTACCAGGTAATTATTCCATTGTGTAAACAGCTATTACTGCCAAATCCTGACACGTCTGAAAAGCACTCTACTGTCACAACGCTTATATTTCTCTTTCTCTCTGTCAAAGCCACAGGTCTTCACTGCACAGACACTCAAAACTAGAAGCTGCGAAATTAATTCAATGGAGGGAGAGATAAAAATAAAAGTGTTGCAGTGTTTACATAGTTCTCAGTATTTGTCTTCCTTAACTGCAGGTCTATTCTTTTTATTATTATTACATCTTACTTTACTTAGTCAACTGAACAAGTCTGCAAAAACAGGCTGCATCTGCAAGATTGAAATTTCACAACTCTGTGTCAAGTTAGAGGGGCAACACCCGATTTTTATATTAAGGCCACTTCTTTTAATGGATCTCATTCTATTCATCATTTGTTTGCCTGTATTTGAAGCTATCATGGTATAAAGGTTTTGGCAGATATGCAAAAGCCGGATCAATACTGTGTTGTTAATTTAAGGTCATGGTAACAAATCAACGAAAATAACAAATAAATAAACAAATAATTCCCAGCACACCGTACATGGTTCAGTCTGCATTTCAGTCTGAATATGTGAGTACAGGCTTATAGTAGGGGCTTCAGGTCTCTCTTTCCTCTTGGTGCTTGCTGCCCCAACCCGACACATACACACCCGGCTCAGACAGCAGAGACGAGACAACCCCTGCCTTCGCTCCAGTGGTTAGGCTGTCTGACCGGCTGTCGGTCTGTCTCACACATTGTTTACTCCTCATTTGCTTACCCAGTCAGCTCAGAAACCTCAGAGCTGCTGCCAGCAGAGATGCCCACGTCCAGAGAGAGAGAGGTGGGGGGGGAACAGAGGCAGAGACACATTTAATACCACAACCAGCACAGACACAGAGAAGGGGGACAACATTGTTCAGTAATTATTTATTCTTGAAGTTGGACAGGCTTGTGGTGTCTTTCTAAGTGTTCACGCCAAAAAGTACAATGGAACGAACTGAATTTGAAAGAGAGACAGAGAGAGAAAGAGAATATGGGAGAGGATGACTGATGTTTGCTGACAGAAATTTGCAGCAAGGGAGGCTTATGTAAGAATGACAGTGAAGGAGTCAAGAGCCTCCCCAGACACTTTTAAAGATGTGGCTCCTCGCACACATACACACAAAGGCATATACTGTACACAACCATGTGTATTTGTAGCCACAGATATCTACAACAATTGTATGAGTTCTGTCTCACTATTGCAAAAACACAACACATACAACACAATACATATTATTGCTCATATTCCTGCCTGGTGGTTTCAATCCTACCAAATGATCTCTTTGTAATGACCAGGCAGCAAACGATTCTGCAAGAAGTTTACTGAATGTATGTGGCTATACAGTGGAGTTAAACAATATAGAAAGGTTCAGTAGACTGTTTTTGGTTGGTAAAGTGTTTTCAATTCAGAAGTAAATGCAGAGGTTCAGAACAGATCTGTTTCTGCCAGAAGGTACATATTGATCTGCCCTTCAACTGCGGGGTTTCCCAAGCTGGCCTGCAGGGGCATCCTCCTGGCCCCCTGGGGAAGGTGAGAGGAGGTCGATTCTGGCCTCATCAAGGCATCTTTCTCCCCATCTAGAGCAGGCGGAGGCCCCAGATGGGGGTCTCAGGCCAGCAGACACACGCCAATATTTGGGTGGAGAGGCAGAGAGCAACGTCCCTGTCCGTTCCACCTCGGTGCCTCCTTTCTTATGGGTTAACATGAAGCCGTAACTGCTCTTCCCCCCACCTCACACACAAACACACCACCACAGACACACATGTACATTAAGCATAATTTATATACACGCACGCACGCACGCTTGCACACACACAAGCCTCCACATATTTTTCAGTCCAGGATCCTGATTGTTGTGGCAGTTTGTCCTGTTTCTTCCCCTCCCTCCCTCCCCCTTTTTTTTTTTTTCGAACTCCGGGGTTCTTTTTCTCTCCAGCCAACATTCAAATGTCTATTTATTGGCTGTGGTATAATTTGTATTGTCGGCAAGATCTGTTTGAAATCGCTCAGTTTGCACATTTTGCATTACAATAGGAGCCATTGACCGGCTTGCTCGTCCTGCTGTCCAATGCCAGGTCCCCTTTTCAGAGGGGAGTGTTTCATCTTTTTATGCATGTCTGCGTTGTATTTAAAAATCCAGAAATTAACCTTTGATGAATCTGGCTATGTTCAGTCAAGCATGTGGACATGTTTGTGCCTGTGTAGATTCAGACACAGGCACAAACATGTCCACATGCTTGACTGAACATAGCCAGTTACAGGCATGATGTCATGGTGGCAAAGGGGGATTTTTTGGAGCCGCCATTTGTTTACATCCAATTAACAGCGTCCTTTGAAGTTTTTCAGTTGCCTTTGAAAAGATTTAACAATGCAGCTGCATTATGTCGCTCAAGTGTTTGTTTTGGGGCATCCCCTAATGATTTTATGCAATTTGTTACTCAAATCATGTAATTTATAGGTAAATAGAGCGCAGAGCCTTTCTAGTGGAATATTTCCTGTTACTCTAATTTTTAGACATTGAGCACATTATGCCCTGTCTTTAAATATTTAGGATGTGATGTTACAGCGATCAACATATCTGAGGAAATATTCATTTGATATTCAAATCACTCAGAGCGCAACTTCAACATCTTGCAAAACATTCCGTAGGCTGTTTCCCTCGTGTGTCTCTCCAGCATTTAATTTCACTCCCTTCCTCCTTCCCTCTCACCATCTGACACACACACACATGCGTGCTTATATATGCGTTCCTCCATCTTCCTCAGACATTTTCAAGGTAACTCGTCTCATCTCCACCCAGGCAGGGTGGCAAGAGGAAATGGATGGTGAGTAGTGAGGAAGGAAGAGCTGAAGGAGGATGAAAAGGTGATGGCCTAAATAAGAGAGTTAGTGTGTTATCATGTGAATAGTTTAATCCTGCCATATGCCAAATAGGTCTACCAGAACCTTCAGTCATACTGTCAATATTGTTTAAACCACATTTAGTGTCCCGGATTTGGGTTGGTGGGGTGTGTTTTGTATTTGTTTTCATGTGTTCATTCCCTGCCCTTGTGTTTGCTCTTCTCTGTAGTGGTGTGTATGTGTTACTTTGGTCTTTTGTTTATTCGTCAGGTTTCCTTGTTTTGAGCTCATCAGTGTTTCTAGTCTTGTTTTACTGTCTCTGTGTTTTTTGCTTTTGCTGGTTTTGTCAGCAAGTCACTTATGTCGTCTGTGTTATGTTTCATTTTGTGACATAGTTCCTTATGTGTTTCAGTTAGCTTTACTTCCTGTTTTAGTTTGTAGTTAGTCTGCTTTCTTGTCATGTTTTACTTCCTGTGTTTGTTTCTGGTTGTCTGAGCTGTGTCACCTGTGTGTAATTAGTTTCTCCCTCCACCTGTGTATTTAAGTGGTTGTCAGTCTTTCAGTTGTTACCAGTTCATTGTTCATTTTGTGTGTTTCCAGTGTGGATTTACCCCTTTGGATTTATCACCTCTTTGAGTTTTGGATTTTTTATGTTTTTTTGGGACTGCTCACATCACACCACCTGTAAGTTTCACCATTTTTGCAATAAACCTCACCTACTCACCAGATCCATCTCCGTGTCTGCGTTTGGGTCCACAACCCTTTGTCTTCTGCGTTCATAACATTTAGTCCACACAGACTCAAAACAGCCATGTAAGATGTTCTCAGCGACAACAGGGTTAGGTGTTAAACCAATGGGCCAATTTAAGGAAACAAAGAACAGACTTTTGACAAAACACTCAAGGTCCATTTACGGGGGTGGTGATGGAGCAGTGGATAAGACACATGCCTTTGGTGTGAGAGACCCGGTTCGAATCCACTGTGAGACACCAATGTGTCCCTGAGCAAGACGCTTAACCCCTAGTTGCTCCAGAGGCGTGCGACCTTTGCCACATATAGCAACCGTAAGTCGCTTTGGATAAAAGTGTCAGCTAAATGAATGTGAATTTACAGGCTTTTTCCAGAGCTTTTAAATAATTCACCAAGTATTGAATTGTTCTGCGATGGACTGGCGACCTGTCCAGGGTGTACCCCGCCTTTTGCCCAATGTCAGCTGGGACAGGCTCCAGCCCCCCCGCAACCCTGTACACAGGATAAGCAGTTGATGATGGATGGTACTGAATTGTTAACTCACTCATAGGGAATGTGACTTGGGTTTAGACCATGATGAGACAGGTTAGTTATACCTGAATGATGATCTGTTGTTGCCATGTTAATCCCATCAATGGAGCTATTTCCACCATAGAGAGAGCACTGGAAAAAGTTTGGAGTGGACCTTGAGTTAAAACTCTTTTGTCAGTTTTATTGTGAAGAACACATTTCAAAGAGCAGTCTGTATTTTATCAAACCATATATGGTTTAAATCCATGTCTTCTCTATTGACTTGTAAACCTTTTATTTTTTTTATTACCTATACCCACTTCATCAGAGATTTAGTTTTCCCCACCTGGTCTATAAATCCTGTTGCCAGGTCTTTTGAGGGATAAATGACATCCAAGACAGCTGTTTGCCTTGAAATAAATAGAATAAGACTTGGAAAGTTAAAGTATACTGCGAGCTACTGAAATCCAAAGAAACAAAATCACAAACATCTTCAAACGTTGAGCCCGCAGGCAGCACATTCAGAGCCACCTCCCTAAACTTGAGTGTGGGTACATTCCTCTCTGGTTCTCCTCCCTCCACCACTCTGCACAAATGTGCCAGCCAGACTTATTTCCACCCAACGCCCAGTCTGGACTGCACCGTTTTCCTCACTTCAACCTGGCTGCAGCAGAATGTCTGGAGGAGCATCACCTGCCAGCAGCATTAGCATGTTTTTCGAGGGTTTATAACGTGTGCTCACATCTTACATGAGTGCCAGAGCAGCAGAGTCTTGTGGGGGGTAAGAGAGACAGAGGATCAACTGTTCATCGAACTGGTTTGTAAATGCACATGGAGACAGGAGGAAGGAGATGGGTGTTCCTGGTAAATGCCAAAACCACTCCTAACCTGCATTTGGAAACTATTCCAGGCATGTTAGGAATACGTTTGTGATTATATGGCTGCCCTCGCTGTTTTAATGACACAGCTGCAGAATTCCCTGGGAAACAGACAAACAATGGAATACGTTTTTATCAAGATATTTATTGACGAGTTATAAGAACATTAAGTAACAGAAGGTTTATCAGTAATAGCTTCAAATATCAGTACTGGGAAAACTGTAGGCTTGAACAAATAGCAAACGAAGACAAACAGCTTGATAATTTGCTGCAAAAAGGCTTCGATTATTCACAATACCCAAGCTGGGTTTAGACAAAGATACAAAATTAAGACCATTATGAGATTTCTTTGTACAAATTGTGCAAATCAAAGGCTTCTACAAATTAATTACAAAGCAAATGCAAACTATGCACACACATGACTTCCATTAAAGATCCTGAAATATGAAATGAAAAAATATTATAGCTACAAAGTTTTTGTTTGGACACACTCAGCTTAGCGATTCAGGTTTTGGCAAAATATGTTTTAAACATGACCACTGCTAGTAAGCGTAATCCTGTGTTTTGACTTAGCAAAACAATGTAAGAATGTATTCTGAATTGAGTTCTGTAACACTGTTTATCACAAACATTATACATGGAAATTTTAAAAATGACATTTACAGATCAAAGATGTTACCCTTCCTTGAACAAATACAGGCAAAACTATACATAATCCTGAGACAAATCAAAAATAGGACCAACAGTGACAAAATCATAGTATGATATAACATCCTGAAACAGAAAAGTATCTTCAGCCGTAATGGGCCACATTCTCTCTTGCAAGCGTGTCCTTTAAGTGGAGGAGGAAGATACAAATTTAGCTCACCAAAATTGAGGGAAGCCCAAGTCCAAAGTCTAAAAATACAGACAGGAAGATTGTTTCTGTGCACAAAATCATACACTTCCCCAAATGTATTCTCTCCCTCCCCCTATGTCTGGCATAGCAAAGGTCTAATTCATTCTATCAGCAGTCGAAATAAATTACACCTGAGTAAACACCCAGAGGAAGGGAGAGGATCCGCAATAAAAGGACAGCAGACTTTGTTTTCAGTTCAATGTAAAACACTTCAGTGAGAAAGACACTAATAAGATTTTACAGAGTCTGTTAAACTGGTAACCTACTGGTGAGATTTTATATATATGATGATGGAGTGAGCCAGTTGAGCAGTACAGGGCCGATACAGTCACAGTAGCAGAGTTGCCCAAGGAGGTGAAAAGAGAAGTTTGAGAGCACACATCTATGCCGTTTCTTGGCTGTACTTCGCACGTAACGTAGAGACGATTGTGAAGTCCCTGCAGTATACATGGCAACGAGCCCAAGCTCAGGCTAGTGTCTACATGGGAAAGTTACACAAGGAGTACGAGTAAACAGATCAGGTGGAAAGAGGCCGCAGACTTTCAGTCTCTGGGCTGTTTCTAGGACTCAGGCCTTTGCTTCTCTGCAGCTGAAGAAAATGCAAATCCGGCTGGATGGAGCCACAGCAGGAGCACACAAACTCTTCCTCCTCCTCTGTACAGGCCAGTGGAGGGGGAACACATGCCTCATGCCACATACCAGACACCATGGCTGATCTGGGGAAAGAGACAGAGGGTGACAGAGAGAGATTAATGTTTAGGTCCTGTGAACTCTGGTCATGTGGTCGGTCCTCATACAGCAGAGGGGCGGCCTGGACATTTTCAGGGAGCGGAGAGGAATGCAGAGACTCCGCTCCTCCGGGGCTACACATCAGCTTATCACCATGCCTTTTTATCAGGCTTACCCACATAGCGTTAATAATGCTCCAGGACGGGCGTTATTTAACCAAAGTCCTCCTGGTGCGTGGGATTAAGCTGCTCAAGCCATTTATGTCGCTAGGTAATAAATATCGCAGGGTGGCAGTGGAGAGAACGGCAGTCTGTAAAAACAAGCTTCTTCGGACTCATAAAACACATTCCAAAACCATCTGCTTAATTCTGATATAATTAATTCTGTAAGAGGCTGTCTTATGAGTCAGTTTTCAAATTCCTGAACGTGTTAAGCAACATTTTTACTACAAACATTGTGATGAATTCTTTGGAATCTCCCATCTTCGCATTTCTTTGCAACCACAGATACATTTTCCTCCCCTGCCGTTACGAAGGAACGTTCCACTGGATATTCTGGGGTGTTGGAGAGAAGCCGAAAAATGTTGTTTGCCTCTGATTTGCATATTTTTGATCTCGGATCTGTCAGAACTGATGAAGGATGTGTATGTGCGCTCTCTATTCTAAGAGAAAGAGTTGACAGTTACAGGAGGGCTCGGCTGGGGGCTTGTTTGGATAATCTAATGAGTTCTTATTTCCATGGCTGACAAAGCCGGCTGATACGTGTGGATCAGTGGAGGCTTCTGTTGTATCTGTTACTGTTGTGAATACACTGCCAGAGACATAGCAGCAGGACTCAACCAGAGCAGCGTACTACTGGGCTACCACAACAGGGAGGTAAAAAGAGGTTACAAATAAGCTTCAGAGGAAGAAGCACTAAGAAAAGGATCTGAATACATTTAAACTGCGGAAGAATTTCTCTGTCAGATTGATGCAATGCAAACTCTAGTATTTTGTAATAAACAAAAATGCTAAAAGATTGCTCGGTTGAAAACCTTAAAAGGCACAAACCAACTATATTATGTGTTTTGTTTCCCGGTACCAATATCAAAAACACTACTTTTTCACCCGACACCTTACTCAGGAAAGATACATATGTTATATATCTCGTTTGTTTTATCCTTACAAAAGAACGTGAATATGCATATAACAAAATGAATGTATTCCTTTAATTTAACAAAAAGAAGCCACCTTTGTTAATGCACAAGCAGAAGAAGCACAAGATTTAAATCAGGACCTAATTGATCACAGAATAAGCAAACAAGATTACAAATCTGACCAGACATCTGGTGCCAGCTTTCAGTACTCTGTGGTACATTTTGGTTGGTACCAAGTTTGACACCCAGCCATAAAACCAACCAGTAATAGTACATTTGCAGCAAGACCAACTCAGCTCACCCTTCCTGGTCAAAGCCCAAGTAAAGCAGCAGTTGCAGCACTTATTGTATCACATGCAACTGCAGGCATGATTGAAGTTTCCATTGCTACTCTCTCTGTGTGTATGTGTGTGCGGGTCACTGCCTGCACTTCTTGAGTTCTGCTATTGCTGGTCTAATCTTTCTAAAGTGCTGATGATGAAGACGCACGCCTCTGAAAATACAACCCAACTACAACAATATCACTGTTTGAGCTGCAGCTTTCCATTTAGTCATTATCGCTATTTACTGCAAAGAAATGGGATGGGGGGGATCTCAACTATGTGAAGAAGGTGCACAGTGTATCAACACCACATCCATCAAATGAAAAACAAACAAACAAAACACAATCCCTGTCTCGCATTATCAAGGTCAGCTCCCTCAGCCTCAACAAGGGTCCTGCTATCAACAGAAATGAGCTCCAGACTGTCTCACAGTGTCATTATTACCAGTTGTGTCCAGGTCAATTATACACAACACTGAGCTGTAGCGGCTACACTGTTCACATTTTAACCCGTGTTTCAAACCACAGTAGTTTATATGGAGAAACTCACCCTGACTTGCAGTCAGACTTTGTGTTTTTGCACTCACTGTACCAAAATAACCAAATCGACCTTCCCAAATCTGACTTCCATCTGCCAACACGAAGTAAGATGTCTGGAGTGTGGGATGCCAACAGGTGGCGGGGTTAATAAGTGGAACCCAGAAAGTACCCAGATGCCCCACGTGCCTCTTTGGTTATTGCGGTGGACTAGACCAGAGTGCGCTGCTGCGAGGAAAAGAGGGAGTCCGTGTGTCCTTTAGCAGACTAAACAGATGGGCTGGAACTATATGAAGTGATTGGATCTGAAGGTTTAACCTGACTCAGTCTGTCTGTTCACACCACTTATCTTTCTCCTCCACATCAGGAATGATGCCAGCTTGAGTTTGACAAAAGAAAAGAATGAACAAATCTCAAAAATTTACCCACCGTCTACCTGAAGGAGTACACAACACACACACTGTAAGACGAGGTCACATTTATCAAATGAACGACACCATCATGACATTCATCTCCATTTTTTCTTTTAGCTTTATTGCACTTTGGTCTCCATCTGCGTCTTCCAGAGGCCCAGTCACCCACGATGCACCACAGCAAAGCTGACTCCTTTATTTATCTGTCCCTTGTGTCCAACAAGGCCTATGCCATGTTTACTAATGACCACCAACAATTCCACTGTATTGACCAACAAATGAATCACAGTCACTCATTTACATGAGTTTGCATTGTTTTCAGGGACAGATAAGGACTCTTGGTACAGCTGCAGAATACATTGAGGCATGTCTTGATGAATCCTTGCAGAAATTCCAATTTAAGACTAGAACAAAGAGCGTCTCATTGACTGAATACATGCCACTTCAATACTACTTCAGAGGCGTAAATATTACGTAATTCAGATTAATTACCAGGCACACATACTCCCAGCTGGCTTTCTGAAGAGGTCCCTGTAACTGTATGACAGCTTGTCTCTTTTTAAGGGCGTAATCAAATTGGTCTGGGTGATTATTCAGCCATTTTAAGCATCTTTTCCCCCTTTCCCTTTCTATAATTTGCAGCATGTAGAAAAGACCAATAAAAACTCCATTAGGTTTATGCAAATTTAAGCAGCCTTGCCAAAGGCTGTAATGTGGCAGATTGATTACTCAAGGGGCCGGAGACGAAGTGTGTGTGTGCACGTGCTAACTCTAACTGTGTATGTGTGCGTGTCTGGAAGAAGAGGGGATCGTTGTTGTACACAGATGCCACAATAAAAGCCTCATTCAGCTTGTGTTCCTGGTAGCCCTCACAGCGTGGCATTAATAAAACATTAGTATTGAGTGACTGGGGCCTCTGCTCTCCTCCTCCCTGATCCCACCCTGACCTTTCCATTTTACAGCAGCTGTCTGGGGATGCAGAGAGCCCACTGAGGACTCCGCCTGTGGCCCCTGACCTCTCCAGGTGTACCCTTATCACACAGAGCCGCGCTCACCTCACAAGGGCTTCCTCTGAAGCCGTTAATAGAACACTGCTTGTGTTTGATTTTCTTGGAGCGGACAGGGGTGACGAGAAGGAGGAGGGAGGGCTGAGAAAACAGGGGCTCAAGCGTCGATAACAGTCATCTTTAAGGCTGTTATAGTTCAGTGGTTTAAAAGGAGAGAGAGACTGTTCTGAACTTTGCGCAGGGATCTCCGGTTACATCCTGTCTGCCTGTAGTCTGGCACCAACAACTGACCAGATTACACCATGATGCTGCTATTTTGCTTACAATCTCCAAAACACACTCTGAATATCCAATTTAAAGCTTAACTGCCAACTGTAAAGACTGTACAGGCAATACTCAATATCAATTAAATCTGTATTTAGTTTTTCATGTTTTTAGCCTTAAAAGTTTTTTACTTTCTCCTGCCTGAACCATAAAAAATGCAAACCATAATGCTTTAACATTTACAAATACTTTTCCATCAACAGTGGGTTCTGGCTTGGGCTCGCAGTCTGTGGTTAGTCACATCTGGTGGAAATGCACTGGGGCTACAATCTATAGTAGGTGGTGACAAAAAGAGCAGAGAGGCTGGTAATCCCATACAGGCCACGGAAACTGCCAGGCCTCAACCACAAGGCAACATAAACAAATCTTTACTAATGGGGGAACGCAGGCCACACATTCATTCCACCCAAATTAGAGTAAGGATGACTTGCTTTTTAAAGGACAGGCAATGCCAACAATGTGACTGCCTCCGTGTATGTATGTGTGTGACAGAGACAGAATAGTAGGAGTGGATAACGAGCGGTTTCACAACTGCGTAAAAACTCACAATACTACTAGTATAGTGAATACTTGAACAGCTGACTGGTGGTTTTTGGCCCCATCGTGGACATGAAAGGAACACACACACACGCAATTATTTTTCCCTCTGACCGCAGCTGAAAGTTGACAACCTCACGAGCAAAGTATTTTTAGGCAGGCGTTAGTCTCGGCTGCCAAACTGTGCAAAATATAGCTTTACTTACTCGCTCCACACCATCCTCCTTCTCTCCATACAAACACACACACACACATATATATATATATATATATATATATATATATATATATATATATATATATATATATATATATATATATATATATATATATATA
>NC_060154.1:17003850-17023692 GCF_021292245.1 Micropterus dolomieu | reverse complement strand
CCCCACAAGTGACAGTAACTATACAAAATACCAGTGGTCAGTGGACAGACTGCTGAATCAGATATAATAACCTACTGGAAAAGGCTGCTTAAATGAAGCCCGCTGAGCCACATAGAAATCAGCAGCTCAAAGTTCATTAAATTGCTCCAACTTTTAGGGTTCCTTGAATCACATCTAGTTGATCTAGTTCTGGCATACAACAAACATGTACAAGAACAAGGAAGAACAAAATTCCCAACACTCAACATACATTTTCATTTTATTATCAAAAACAACATAGAACTGTAAAAGGTTTACTTATTCTGGATAAAAAGAAAATGGTACTGTTAACACTTCCCAAAGCTTGTGGGCTCTTTACAACTCAAATCTTTGCTAACTTGCACGTCACAGTGAGGTGCTTTCAAATGTCCTTTTGCTGATCAACTTATGAATTTTAACAACAGAAATCTGCTTTGTTTTACACATGGTTACTGTTTTTTGAAAAATTAAAACAAGAAAAAAATAACTAAACAAAATATACAAGCGGGTGCATGGTTGTATTTGTGTGTGTGAGACTGTGACTCAGTGAGTGACAGACTGTGTTAGCCATCCTGTTGCTGTATGAACGGGTTTGGTATGGCCTCCATACCGTCCTGAGGACAGATTAGAACTACAGAGGTTCCTCTACAGACCACCAGCCCCAGCTGCCTGGTGTCTTCTGTCAGCTTCAGCTGGTCATCTGGATCTGGATGGACAAGGGTTACAGACACACAGGAATTAAATGTCACAGATTGACATTTAATGAACTTATTAAAAAGGTACCCTATGGAGTTTTTTTTTTTTTTTACTAGTAGAGTTAAAGAGCAATATAGTTCAGTCTCCTGTATGTGTATGAGGACGCAGGTGCATGTGATGATATGATATACTGTAATTCACACTGTTCCACTGATGTACAGGTGGCAGTAATGCGAGTAAACGCAACAATGCATGTTTCAAACTTTAAAAAATAAAATAACGGCTTTGCAAATGTTTTATGAGGAAAGAAATTCATTCAACAATGCATTTTGGTAACACTGAATGTAAACAGTAACATTATTTCCAAGCAAACCTCCACAGGGCCCCAGTAAATACATCCTAAACCAGACACTTCTCGTGGAACGCCATGGGCACAATCTGATTCAAAACAGGGCCTCAGAGGAGACTATCTGTGTGGGAAATTTCCCAACCCAAGGTGTTAGAATTCCCTGGCAAATCTGATTTATATTTACTAACCACAAAAACTATAGTGTTCAAAATTACCTCAGTTTTACTTCACCTTTCACATTGCTTCTGCTTATTATGATCTCTGGTAAAATAAACCCTACAACTGATGAGACTGAGTGTAACTAGTGAAACAAGGGACAACTATTTATGAAGAATCACAGTTGGTGTTACAGTAGTAGTTTTGGACTCTCAAATATTCCTGCGGTGCTGCTCTCATTGGTTAGGATTATGGCACCATTTAGGTTAACAGCAAAGTATCAGAAGTTATAAGTGCTACTATTGTTGTTATTTTTGTCAGACATATTTTATGAAGTCTTCATATGTTTTGTGTGTACAAATCTTAACTTCTAAAGTAACTAAAGCTGTCAGATAAATGTAGTGAAGTAAAAAGTACAGTATTTCCCTCTGAGATTTAGTGGAGTTGAAGTAGAAAGTGGCAAGAAAAGAAAATACTCTAGTAAAGTACATGTTCTCATCCTGCATTGAACATCATCCCATGTTCAAGCATAGTACGTGTAAAGTAAATGTTCTTTATTACTGTGTCCACCCCTGCCAGTCATCCTCGCTAAGTAAAGTGATACAGTCTCTTTGATCTTGTGAGTTATTTGCACATTGGGAGAAGAACATGTCTTACAGTATCATGTTGTACATAATAACATTTCCCATGACAGTCAGCCCGCTCCTGAGCCCAAATATGCCCCAGTTTTGATGTAATGAATGTTACATTTCCCGCAGAGAGTTTGTCTCTACTTACCACGCATATACTCGATTGTTCCGTCCAACACAAGGTTCAACAGAGGATCAAAACCTTTCAAGACCCCGCTGGCTGAGAGGGAAACACACAGTCTACAGTTTACTTTAGCCAGGATCAATGGCAATCAATCAGTGACTTCGGGAGAAACAATGCCTGAACGTACAAGTTCCCGTTTCCACTGGCTACAACGATTAGCATTATCTTATTGTGAGGATAAATCCACCTACCCTCTCGTCCCCCTTGAAACTTTACACGAATCGGCTTGTCAATGTATTTTGACAAGTCGAAGATGCTCTCCTTTTTCTTCTTTTCTTTATCCTACACGGAGCAAAGAGACATTGTTTGTAACAAAGTCGCATGCAGGCTAACCGCACACACACTCACTGACTTAGCCTGAGGTTAGCTTTGCTAGGCTAGTCAAGTTAGCAAACACAAGACAAACGCCACGTTACTCTCTAATAGGTCTTCTAAATAAATACATTATAAACAATTACTGGCTAAAGATATCTATGAGAATGTTTATGGATGTAAAGGTAAACAGATGTTTGAATGAAAGAGAAAACCGTACGAACTCACCGCCATGTTCGCTGTGTGACAAGGAAGTTAAACTTTGACCTCAGAAATGTTCCACCAATCAAATCGTTGAGCGCCTGTTGCTGACGTCATCCGTTTTGTTGTTCAGTAGTCTGTTAACTTTATTACAAATTTACTAACCCGAGAAAACAATCAGAGTTTAATTATCAGACAGATAGTGTTCACTTATAAGTCCTTCTGACCTCCCAGTGTTATAATTAGAAAGTGACCTCCCTTTCCATGTCAGCCAGGGGAAAAGTCTATTAATACCACCAGCTGGTGTGTTGTAAACCAGAGCAAAGAGGAGGCACTGTGCAGAAGACGGCTGGTGCGGTTGTTTCTTGTGACATGGCCCACAGAGCCGACACTGACCTTAAACCTTGGAGCTTTGCATTCACAGCTCTCTCTGAACATATGAACAAACCTGAGGAGGATGGATCTGCTTTACATGTGAAAGACCCTAACCCCGGGCCTGATGTTATCCCGGATGCTATTCTACGTGTAGAAGGAGAGAGTTTTCATGTCAACCGTCAACGACTGGCCCTCCAGAGTCCCTACTTCAGGGCTCTATTTTTTGGCTGTGGCGTGGAGAGCAGCAAAAGGAGAGTTGAGCTCAAAGGTGTGAGCCTGCAGCATTTCAGAGTTTTGATGGAATACAGCAGGACATCCAGACTAGCTTTGGACAGAGAAAATGTTCTGGGGATCCTTGAGACTGCAGACTTTTTACAACTGGAGGGAGCCAGGCTGCTATGCTGCAAGTTTCTGGAGCGTGAGCTGCACCTCAGCAACTGTCTGGGAATGATGGCCTACGCTTGGCGGCTGGGCTGCACTCAGCTCTATGTGGCGTCACGACAGGTGGCGCTCACACACTTCTCTGCTATTATCGCTGATGAGGACTTCCTGTCACTGTCTAAGGAGGCCATAGCAGACCTTCTTGCCAGTGATGACCTGGCCATCCATAAAGATGACCTGGCCCTGGAGGCCATCCTACGCTGGGTGTCATTGTACCCTGAACGAGAAAAACATTTTCTGGAGCTCATTGAGCTGGTGAGGCCTGAATCGCTGTCTTTACCATTTATCACTGAACTTCTGACCAGAATGAAAAGCTCTGACCCCAGAGCCAAGCTCATCTGCATGCTGAATGAACATTTTCCTACATCTTGGTCAATGGGCAGGTCAATGAGGAGGACCACGGCTAGAGAGACCCTCTTTGTCCTGGGTGGACCTCACGACCAGGAGCAACAGGCACTTTACCAGTTTCACCCACTCAGTGGTAGATGGCAGAGCTGTGCACCTTTGCAGAGGAAGAACATCACACAGTATTCGGTAGCTGCTGTAGGTAATGGTTGAATAAAGAAAATGGTGATGAAGATAAGTATAATGATGACATTGATTATAAGTGAAGTGCTGAATGAGTATTCATTCATCATGTGGTGTATGTAAGGTTTTATCAGTCGTGCAACTCCCACATTGAACATTAGAACTGTCATGTCATTTCCTAACAGTACCTTTTCTTTATTTTCGGTTTCTCTCATTATGTAGGGGACAACGTGGTTGTGACAGGTGGTTACTTCAGGGACGTACTGTGGTTCAGTGTGGACTGGGTCAGGATATATGAATGTGGGAACCAGTGCTGGCTAGATGGGCCGGCCCTGCAGAAGTCCAGGCACAGCCACGGCTCCATAGGACTGGACTCCGTACTGTATGTCCTGGGGGGCAGCATGGATGAGGGGCTTGTGGCTGATGTGGAAAGGCTGGTGCTGGGGTCAGGGGAGGATGGTTGGGAGGAGGTCAGCCCCATGGTTAGGGCTGTGGAGAGGGCAGCCATTGCTGCTCTGGGGTCATGTATCTACGTGGCGTGTGGCCTGGATGAAAACGGGGAGGCGTATGGTGGAATCCAGAGGTATATGGTAAAGGAGGATCAGTGGGATGTGGTCTCCTATTCTCCTTTTCCACGGTGAGTGAATTTTCAATAATGCACTGACTCTTTGACAGCTTTGCTCTCTGACACTGTCAAAGTAATATTTCTTTATTAATATATACATATATATATTACAAAATAGCTTCTCCTTCAGCCTTAGTTGGCAGTGTAATCATGTGGCAATTGAACCTTTTCTTTTTAACCCTTTCACAGATATGACCTGGTTGCCACAGAGCTCAACGGCGCCCTCTACCTTTTTGGAGGCCAAGCTTTGCGTTTTGACGTGGAGACAGATGAGTGGACTGTACTGGAGGAGGAATGTCTGGACAGGAAGTTCTTCTCTGGCTGCACAACAGTCAGCGGCCAGATATACCTGGTTAGTGAGAGGAAGAGTAACAAGGCATTCCCAAACATGGTGCTGATGGACCCTTATATAGACACTTGCATTGAGGTAGATGATGCCATACCCTGCCCTGTACCCCTCAGAGGGTGTGTCACCATGAGAATGGTCACGTGAGATGTGTGATGTGACTGAATGAAAACACTATTTGTGGTTATGTATATGTTTGTACTAGAAGTGTCATTCTTGCTTTAAACAGAGCACTAGCAAAATATATTTGTATGTAAGAGGTCACGATTTGGGTGAAATTAATAAAAAAACAACAACATCTGTTTCATAAAAAAAACCCTATAAAAATGGATTGAGTCAACACATGCACATGACCAGTAAAATCATCTGCTTAAAAGAAGACAGCTTTGCTAATATCTTTAATAGAAGTAATTTATTAAAACCTTTCAACACACAATCAAAAGAAAATCTTTGTGCACTCATAAGAGAACAGTCATCAACAGTTTTAATTTACAAAAGCAATATTTTAGTGGGGGTCATGGGTGTGTTATTCAGTGGATCAGCCCTTTTAGTCCTCTACAACCTGAATCCCACCTTGTGTTGTGGGCCCTCCTGCTATTAAGTCCAGTTCAGAGTCAGACACAACTCTGCTTCTACTCCCATCACACTTGTCTTTACTTAAAATCAGGTTAGATGCAGTGAGTGAACACAGCAACCACTTATCTTACAGAGTTGCCCATACCAACCTATGAAAATGTAATACCAGTTTTAAAGTGTGTACTCTAGTTTTCCACTGTGATTACATATCTGTAAAATCCAATGACAATGATGTTCCTAACAAAGTAGCAGAGCATAGACTAGTCCTGTCAAAATACTGTATTTCATCAGCTTTTAGAATCACCATTCTTTACATTTTAGTAAGACTGTTCTTTATCTGAGCCATAAAGCATCTGACCTTTGTAGATTAGTCCACTATCTAAAATACTTCACATTTCACTAATGCCTGTCATACTTGTGTGTGTGTGTGTGTGTGTGTGTGTGTGTGTGTGTGTGTGTGTGTGTGTGTGTGTGTGCATAATTCTCATGGCTTACCCACCAGCCTCACCAACATTTTAAGCAAAACATTACAACCAGTCACAGTAAGGCCTGGCCCGTGTGTTTGTCCAGTAGTGGTAATCCTACTTACCACACAGAGTTTAAAATCAAGTGCTTGTCACAGAATAGTGTAAAAACAGCAGCCAAAGCAGAAAACTAAAGTCCACTAGAGTAAACCTTAACAAAAACCTCACTGAGAAGTCATGCTGGCCGTCACAATGATATTCAGAGTAGAAAAAGAAACACAAAAACAGACACACATACGGTTTAAGTCCATATTCCTAGGAGCAGTACATCAGTTTAGTAAAGGCATCACTTTATCAGACATGGGGATTGCCTTCTCTACAGGGACATGTTTTTTTTTGTGCACCAGGGGGCGCCATATCTTTTATAACAAGTGAGCTTAAACATAACTGACAAAAGGAAATCCTATCATGGAAAAGTATAAATACTGCAGTAGAGTTTAATATTCAGCCACAGATTATAACATAAAAATTACCTGTTGAGTTTACGGTTCATAGAAAATAGCTATAGAAAGTGGTTTATCAACAGATATACTACAATCAATGTTTTCATTAGTCTATGTACAATCAACCATACTGTTTATGTGAATACCGAGCTGTGGGAGTGAATGACTAATAAATTACAGCTTTAGTTTGCTCTGTTTAAAACATATTATACCACCTATTAAATTAGAACAGTTTGATTTTGTATAAAAAACATTTAGTTTTTCTTGTTGACCAAAGAAAAGATAATTGCATTATAACACAGTCTAGGTACTTGTATCCTTATGTATTAACTAAAAAGTTTTTGTTTTACAATATAAAGAAACAGCATAAATACATAGTTTGCAAATCAACACATATGATTTGTTGTAAAGGAAATTTCACTGTCTCCTTGTTTTACCAAATATATGTATGTAGTGGTGACAGTTACAATGGCATTTCCTCCTAATCTCACACTGGATGTGCAGATCATCTGTGCTTCTTCGCCCGCTTTTTCAAGGTAAACTGGATGCAGACTTACCCTGATCTAGTTCAACTCCAAAAGGCGGTGGGGGAAATATATTTTTTCTCCTAGTGGGAGACATGGAGCTTTTCCATTATCTGGCTTTCGGTAGTCTGCTGTTTATATTCCTCTGGTTGGTCAGGTTGTTCAGGACACAGTTGTTAGCCAGCGATGCCAGTTTGGAGTTGATTGCACCCTTTCTTTGCTCCCAGCTGCACTCATCCCCTTCTTCCTCAGGCTCTTCCTCTTCATCGTCCACCTCACTCTCCTCATCGCTACGTTCGTCACGCTCCACCTATGAAAGAAAAAAAAAGTAATAAAAGACTTTTTGGTGCCAAAGTACTCAGTGTGTGTCCCTTCTCTTTTCATTCACCCTTCTCACCTTGCCTGTGAACACAAACTTGTAGATCATGCGCAGGATGAGATAAGCCCAGAAGATGTGCAGAGCTTGCAGCACTAACAGCAGCGTATTGAAGAAATAATAAGCACAGAAGGGCTGGAAGAATTCTAGAGAAACCACCAGGGTTGTGTGGAGCACTCTGGGAAAAAACACAGTAAGATACAATTAGTTTTAGTATTGCTCCAGCACCAGCTCTTGAAAGGTTCATAGTATTTCGACCAATCAAGTACTGTTCTCAACTGGCAAAATCAACTATTACAAATACTGTAAACCTGCTGTTCTTAGCTAAGAAACCATTTATGTGAGGGAGAATGGAACAATGTTGCATGAAGGAATACACGACAACATGGACACAGTTGGGTGCTACAGAGCAACAGAGCAGGAACTAAAAAAACAACATTCAAAAAGTGGAAAATATAAATACCTGCAAGGGAACACCACCAGCCTCGTCACCAGGAAGACCAGAGAGAAGACAACAAACAGCGAGTCACATATCCTCGTCCAGCCGGCATAGTGCAACATCTTGGCAGACTTTAAGTTAAAAAGAAAAAGTGCCTGCTATTAGCAATTGCGAAAAAACAGTGCCCAAACACTCTTACAGCTTACATCTATGATTAATCTCTGCACACAATCCTTGGCTTTTCGCCAATGCTGTATCTAGAGCAACTTGCAGTGAGTGGCCAAAGAGAGGTTCAGTGCTTCAAAGTAACAGCAGGATAGTCTCCCTAGCCACTTACATACCCTGACCTTATTTCATCCATTTTCATTTGTTGTAACATAGGAAATACCCCTACCTTTCAATTCAAACTGCCATCTACCACTGAGTGGGTGAAACTAGACCACTAAAATACAAAAATCAAAATTTCTAAATTTAATACAAGAAAAACATTTCCAAAGTTGCCTACATTCTTCCCTTAAGTTGGAATCCTAGAAGCAGTCTAGAAAATTCAAAGGAAATTAAAAGATTTTAAATAAATTAATTTAGGCAATGAAATTTTGAATAGACCTTCATAGGCCAAAATACCATTAAATATCTGTAATATAATGGGGTTACCAATTTCTTATAATACCAAAACAGTTCTCCTACTCAGAAACACATGCTTAGCTGTACAGAGGTACTGGCTGAATATAACACCCGCATCATTGTCCCTTCATGACATTTATCAGAGGCCAGGCGACACCCAGTCACGTCTGAGGTCACATGACTAGCTGAGATAACAGTGACAGTCTTGATTTTCAGATGGTATCAGTGAAATGTTACACCCAGGAAAATCTGCACCATAAAACCAAGGACAATGGACCTATTGTCTCGATGAGAGACTTGAAGGTAATGATTTTACAGCCACAAAGAATATTTTTTACCCTAGGCCATAATGCTTTTCTATGAACAGCTCAGTTCATACCACATGCAAACTGAGCGAGGCGTAGGGTTATACTGTGTACGGATAGGAAAACCTCCTCAATAAATGAACAATGGCTGTGTACAAGTCAACTTCCCTGCGACCTTTGTCCAGTGTCACTTAAGTAGACACAATTCATTCATTTCTGAAAACACTTCAATGATGCATTTTCTATTTCCTCATTCCCATTCTTCAACATTGTTGAATGAATCATTTTGCACAGACTGAAATTCGGGTGTGGTGTTTTACCTCCAGAAGAAAGTCAGAAGAGTCATGCACCAGCATCACCAGAGTGCCAACCCTCACATAGTTGGCACAGTAGGAGAAACCAATGAGGAATATCGTGGCGATGTGATGAATTACCTGCTCCTTGAAATCCTGGAACACACACACACACACACACACACAGACCACACAGTATGAGAAGGACGTGCAGTAGCGTAACCAAGACTTCAGCATCTGTGGTTTGTTCATCAGTTATGTCCAAATATTGGAAAGGCAGATTTACATGTTGTCTGCAGTGATTTGTTGTAGTGTTTGAAGCTCAAATATCTTTGATCACAAAAACACTTTTTTTCTCCCATAATGAAGGAAATTGCCTTAGAAAGCTGCAGGAACTGCATACAGCTTAAAATAGATGAATTTCATTGATTATTTACTGTAATTTCTATATATAAAGCATCTTAAATATAGACCACCCACTGTCTAACTGAGAAGTTTAGAATACGTGTAAAAGTTGATTAAGTATCTTCGGATAGGTCTGTAGTAAATCACTTTCATCTTCTATTTTTATATCACTTAGTTTTACGGTATGTGCTAATCTCTTACTACAGATTTCAAATCCTGCAATACTCAGTTTTAAAATGAGAGCAAACGCAAAATACACAAATTTATGATGTAATATTAGATTATTCCGTGCATAATCCGTATTAAATTTACTTTAATAAATTTAGAAAAACAACATTGGGATTACACAAAAAGAAGTGATGATATTTAGCATTTTGGTCTTTACCATATAACTAAAACTTCAAATCTCAGGCACATAATGAGAGGAAATGCAGAGAAAACTGACACCGACAGGATGTTGCATTGAGGTTTTAAGTTTGTGTGTGTGCGTGCGTGTGTTTCATCCTTGAAAATCAAGCTCACACTCACTTTTCGCTTAACATCCACAGAAACACACAGAAGCAGCGACAAATAGAAGCCCATTTCCAATATGTAATACCAGTGATGAGCCTCGGCCACTGGCTACAGGATGAGAGGAAGAGAGAGACAATAAGTTAAACTTTTACATTCAGTGGTCTGTGGCTGGCTGCAATAGAAGCATTTCCACCATCCCACATATCCATGTACCCTCAGGAAAACATACTGTAGATGTATACTGAAGCTAAAAGGGTAAAATGAACTGATATTGCAGAGTGACTTTGGCCCCTCCTGCATGTGTGTGCTTAGAAAGATCTGAAGATTTAGGAGGGTTGCAGGTAATGGGACCCCCCTAAAAGTGCCCTTTGTCTTAAAACTACCCAGAATTCCACACAAACGTGTATTTACAGCTTCAACCC
The DNA here is from genome assembly GCF_021292245.1 of Micropterus dolomieu. Taxonomy (NCBI): domain Eukaryota; kingdom Metazoa; phylum Chordata; class Actinopteri; order Centrarchiformes; family Centrarchidae; genus Micropterus; species Micropterus dolomieu. The sequence goes on along the minus strand of NC_060154.1, from coordinate 17,013,388 downwards.
TGTCTAGTTGGTTTGTGTGTGCGTGGAAAAGTACCATGGTGAAGACGAGCAAGCATTCAGTGATAAGCTCCCAATGGTCAGATAGGAACTTCACATTCCCGTAGGGAACAACATACAGTATAATGACAAAACTGTCAATGCTTTCATAAACAGGGAGTGTTTTGTATTCGTAGAAAGTGGTGGTGTGCTATCTCAAAACTAAACATTCTTCGAGCCTGCAGCACCACAATGGTAGGAAGACATTTAACCATTAAAAACACATCCTTTCTCTCTGTTTGAGGCCACAAATAAAGGTTAGCAGATGTATTGTCTGCAGGAGCTGCAATCAGTCAAACTGCAGATACAGAGAGCTTTGCATTTTTTCTACTGTTTTCTGTTCGAGGCCATGACCCAGGAAGAGCTGTTTTCTGTGTAGGACTGTCATCAACAAAACACAGATATTAGCTTCTCAAAAAAAAGGAAACACAAACCATTTAGGTCAACTGTAAAGGAAGCGAAAGAGTGGAGAAGAAAGTTAGTGGTTGGGTGGAGTCTAGCCTACTGACCCAACTGTGTTCTTCAGTGGCTAAATCCTTCAAACAGGCTAAAGACTTTGTTTTGTTAGGTCCCTCCCAGCCATTGTTTTTGCATAAGCACTAAATTGCGTTGTTGTTGAAATGTTCTATATAAATAAACTTGCCTTTTCTTTAGGGTTGTATATAGAGTTATTCTCACTACCCATAAATCGTTCATTTATCTTTCAATAATGAAAAATGGCCATTGCAAGTTCAAATAGCCCATGTTTTCAAATGTCTTGTTTTGTCCGACGAACAGTCCACAATCAGAGGTATTCAGAATACAATCACATAAAATGAAGTAAAGGAGGAAAACCTTACATTTTAGAGGCTAGAACAAGCTAATGTTTGGCATTTTTGTTTGATTAATTACCAGAACTGCTGTTTCATTTTTAGCTGAACACGTGGTGTATTACTATTTAACTGCACTGAACAAAATTATAAATGCAACACTTTTGTTTTTGCCCCCATTCATCATGAGCTGAACTTAAAGATCTAAGACTTTCTCTATCTACAAAAAATTATTTCTCTCAAATATTGTTGACAAAACTGTCAAAATCTGTGTTAGTGAGCACTTCTCCTTTGCCGAGATAATCCATCCACCTCACAGGTGTGGCATATCAACATGCTGATTGTGGCCTGTGGAATGTTGGCCCGTCCTCTTCAATGGCTGTGCGAAATGTCAGTCAGATCGAGACCCCAATGAGGACGACGAGCATGCAGATGAGCTTCCCTGAGACAGTTCCTGACAGTTTGTGCAGAAATTCTTTGGTTATGCAAACCGACTGTTGCAGCAGCTGTCCGGGTCGCTATTCTCAGACGATCTTGGAGGTGAAGATACTGGCTGTGGAGGTCCTGGGCTGGTGTGGTTACACGTGGTCTGCGATTGTGAGGCCTGTCGGATATACTGCCAAATTCTCTGAAACGCCTATGGAGAAGGCTTATGGTAGAGAAATGAACATTCAATTCACAGGCAACAGCTCTGGTGGAGATTCCTGCAGTCAGCATGCCAATTGCTCACTCCCTCAAAACTTGCAACATCTGTGGCATTGTGCTGTTTCATGGAACTGCACATTTTCGAGTGGCCTTTTATTGTGGCCAGCCTAAGGCACACTTGTGCAATACCCATGCTGTCTGATCAGCATCTTGATATGCCACACCTGTGAGGTAGATGGATTATCTCGGCAAAGGAGAAATCCTCACTGACACAGATTTTGACAGATATACAATATTGAGAGAAATAGGCCTATTGTGTACATAGAGAAAGTCTTAGATCTTCGAGTTCAGCTCATGATGAATGGGGGCAAAAACAAAAGTGTTGCGTTTATAATTTTGTTCAGTATATTTTGCATAATGATCTGACACTATTTTGTTGCTAAAATAAAGTGTTTGAAGTAAGTGAAAGTCCTTGCAGGCGAGAGGGAGTGAAAGAACAGCACATTATAAAACAGCAACATTATCAAATCATGCTACTTCCTGCTCACCTGTTTGGGATAACCCCTCCAACACTCTCTGTGGTCCCAGAACCATGGAGCCTGGAAGATCAAACAATCGTCAGCAGAGTCTTCACATGATACAAGCTTTAGACTGAATATTAATTCATGCCTTGTAGGAAAATGAGGTTATACATTCTATGACTATGACACCACATGGGACTATGAAATGCGTATGTATTACTGCTCAAATGTTTTGTAGCTCACACCAAATATTAAATTGAACATTGTAACAACATTGCTATTCCTACACACTGTATCTTTAAAGGCCTGCTTATCTTTTGAAAGGAATCAAAGTGACTAAAAGACTTACATTGATTAAGGAGCCGAGCCCTGCAGTGAACGCTATGATGTAGAAGACAAAACGCCAGCTGCACAGATAAACAAACACCATCATTTGTCAATTAGTGAATTAGCTTTATCAGGAACAAATTTAACAAATGTCAAAAAGCAATGGTGTACAGCAAGGTTTCTTTCAAACATGCTGAATTTGAATGACTCTAGGTCTTCAAAACAAACACTGCTCTGGCTTTAAACATGGCAATCTGTTTTTTCCTGTAAAGGTAGAACTCATTCTATTCTGAAATAATTAAATATAGACTTTATATATCATTTTCTGAAGAGACTTATGTAAAAATATGTCTACACAACATCCACCATGTAAAATAATTCACTCTGTGAAACCTGCACCAGGCAGCTCACACTCCTTCACTGCTGTTCTTCACTCTTTCCCATTCATTCATTTATCACTTCCTATGCACAGCAAAGATTTTCCCCCCACGTTCAACAACACAGGCAACAAACCTGCAGTTTAGTCAAACAGTGCAAATCTGCACCATCTCAGTTTTAGTGGCTCTACTGCAGCTCCACTTTGGCATTTGGACTGACAAGATCGGTCCCTCAAACATTTAGCCTGCTGCAGCCTTAATGGACAAACAAACAAAACTGTGTTTCAGAAAATAAAAACTCACGAGGCCTCGCAGAACTTTTTAGTGTTGCTGGGTCGGTCCTGGTTCCTTCTGTGTCTGAACCAGGTCTGGATCTTTCTCTGGGAGAGTCCACACTGCTTCCCCAAGCTCACCACATCACTCTGAATACACATTACAGCACAGGCGCACATACAGGGTTAGATTTAACTTTGCACTTAATCAGAGACATTTTATGCTGCTTGCTGCTCTCTCACTCACTGAGATGCAATATTTAACATGTGATAATATTACTGCTGATCTCTCTGACAGCAGCATATTATATACCTATATTAAATAATTTTTTTTTTGTCAAAATTGAGGACTTCTACTCTGACATCAGCTGAATAGCGAGCCGATGGTGGAATAGGGTGGTTGGAGTAGGGTGGGATTGACCTGTTCTTCTTGTGTGGCATTTTATTACATTTTTCCCTGTATTTAGTTTTTATTCTAATTTTGTTTTTTTCTTTTTTTTTCTTATGTAATATGTGTTAATCTCGCAACTAAATGATAAATATATAAATAATATATATAATAATATATATAAATAATGTTGTGACCATCTACTGTATGTCAATATGGCTGTATAAACAGATCTGTACTGTTGTATTTGTGTAAATGCCATTTGCTCAAATAAAAACATTGATTGAGAAAAAAAATGGAGGACTCCTACAATGATAAATTAGCTTAACACAACCATTTGTCAGCGCCATTGAGTCTGTAACAAGAGTATGTTCCCTGCTCTCTCTTTCTGCATCCAGATACTTTACACAGTGGTGTGGTGTTGTGTTAGTGGTACAAAGGTGCTTGTGCTTGGAGAAACTTAATTACAGGACAGTATCATTCTGAGTTGGGGCAAAACAGCAACGCTCATGTCTTTCTTAACTACACTGACTATGTGTAGCACTCTTGTGTTGTATTAAAGGATAAGCCAATAACACTGAGGGAGCAACATTATCCCTTGTCTAGGTGGTGCAAATGGATCTTACAAGTTAATTTCATATTATTTTCCATCTTTGTGTCTGTGGCCTGGTATTTACGTGGCAGATCAACAGACAGACAGGTGCTGCTGCTGTTTCTAGTCCAGGCCACATGGAAATTGATGACATGCAAATAAGTCAGTGTACACAGGCAAAAATGCACATGTACATGCACATACACACAAGACCGAGCAGCGCTCCACCAAGAGGAGGGCAGACAATTTCCGTGTAACCGTTAATGCCTCTAATTTATTTTCTCCTATTCACTGATTAATGGAGAAGAATAAAACATTTTCTGCACAAAGGAACACTTGCAATTACAGTAATGACATAGTTGTTGTGCTATTGTTTTGCTGCAGAGGTTAACAAACTTCTAATTGGTAGTTTCACAAAAGGAAATGATGGAAACAAAAGGCAAAAGGATTACTAAGGAGAACAGACAGCCTAGTGATGGGGGAGCTGTTTTAAGGAAGTATCATTTTTTCACACTGTGCAGTGGACACACCTAACAGAAAACGTTCAAGTTTCCTGTATCATGACTAATTCTTGTACCTCTATAACACATCAACCACTTAGCCTCAGAGTCACTTATGTCAATTAGTAAAAAAGTTCCTTGTTCCGAGACAGCCGACAACTCATCCAAATAAAACTGCTAAACAATTATGCTCTTCAGCCAAGATGCAACAATACTCAACTTACACTAAAAAACATATATTAAACTGTGCTTGCACTACTAATACATTTTCACATCTATCTTTTCACTGTCTGCACTTCGGTTTGCAAATGTATACAAACCTCCACATTAGCAGATCACACATTTCCTTCAACGTTCCTGGCTATTAACATACTAAGCATTGTGAATTGGAGGCCTATTGTGACTACTCCCATTAAGCTCTGCAGCTACTCTGCAGGGTTATACAGAATATCTGTGGAGACCTGCAACATGAAAAACTACTTTAGCATACATTTTTATCCCCTACCGCTATAATCAGGGGTGTAGATTTTACATAATGACGACAACATGTAATGAAATAATACTGGTTATCATGCTTTCAATAATAATGGTAATCTTACAACAAATTAGAATTGCTGTACAAACTGCTGTGTTATTAGTGCAATACAACTACTTACAATTACAATGTATAAAAGCATAATGGTGTCCTGTGTGATGTTTTTTTATTAGCATTTACATTCTCCTCTCTTTTTATTATTGGTCTGCATGCTTATAAATTACTTCAACAACATTTTAATTTGTAGTATTATAGTCTTTTTTAAAAATGACATTTGTCCAGGGACTAAAGATGAAAAATAGACATTTGGCTAACTCTAGCATATTTGTTACTGTCCTTGTTAAATAAACCATAAATAAATAGATACATTTGCATCATTACAAAAAAAGTATTGTCGTTTACTGCCTTTTTACTGATTTATCTTCAGTTCTAGCATCTTTTTTTGACTGTAGATCAAAATATAGATTAACTGTTTGTTTTATTTCTGAAAAACACACTGACGAGGCCCTGAGTCTGTAGATCTTCCTCTCAAGCTGCATACAGCCCCGGCAAGGCCAGGGCAGCCTGGATGAAGCCTAAGAGTGAAACCGCTCGTGGCTGCTCCTAAAGCTTATTGCTGTGAGTGCAAGGCAATAACTGAAGACTACATCGTTTATAGTGAGTAATCCAAACTGAAGATGTACAAGTATAGGGAACTAAAATAGGATTTGGAAATTATTGATCAGAGACATGAGAGTTTTTCGTTAAAAAAAGGAAGGCAGAACAGGGATACGAACTTGTGATGGTTGCCGACTGTTCTGTTTGTAGAAGCTCTCCAGCTTCGGGATAGAAGCGGCTCGAATGCGAATCCGGTCCTTCACCCCTAAACGTTTGCTTAATCGGACGGCGATGAGCCTGAGAGGACAGAGAACAGGAGAGAAAAGAAAACATGTTTTCATATCAACTTAAGTCTTGATAGTACAACAAACTGGATTATAATTACAGAGGAATTCATGTGAAGTGACATCAACAGCTGTCCAATGTGATCCTACCATGGTAGAGGACAGAGAAATGGCAACAAGATATTTCATTATGCTGCTCCTGACAGCCTGTAAAGCTGCTCCCAAGGGCATATTGTGATATTTGGCCAGACGGCTTTTGTCATTAGCTGATACAGCATCAACAGACACCTGATCTGCATATGTTAGAGAGATATGGAGTCAGACAGAAGGATAAGGACAATGTGTGTGTATAAGCACTGGAGAGATGTTTTGATAAATGTGTGTGTGTGCGTTTGTGTGCGCACATGCGCATAATCACGTGTGTAACTCTAGCTCAGAGATAATCAGCCTGAAATGGGCAGGGAGGGAGAGATCAGAGGGAATGAGATGGTCAGGACAGCTTTACACAGAGACAAACATGATCTCTGGTTACAGGAACATACACACACACACACACACACACACACACACACACACACACACCTACCTCATTACAGGCAACAGCTGTGGCCTGGGATGATCAAATGAAAACACACCTTTTCAGCTTCCCGCTGATTGACAGCTCCTCAGACATAAGCAACAACTTAATAATTTACTGTCCACCACTACTACCACAAAGTTGGACCACCAACATACACAAGTGCATAGTGGAATTCAGCATTTTATGCTACTGTTCACTGACCCCTCCTCTACTAATAAATACCTGACGAAGGCACAAACAAGACTTTATGGAAAACAAGGCATACGTGCTGAGCAAGCTCACGCAGATTTTCAACATTAGGACAGGTAATACAGCGGCTGATAAGGTAAAGCATACAAAAACAGGTCTCCAATCTGTTCAGCCATCACATCTCTGCATCCTCTCGTTGCCATTCTCAATTCTTCTCCTGCTACCAGCAAAAGTAGTTAAGCAACAGTCAAGCTGACTTTTGCACGATTTACAATTTACATAATACAGTGCTGGGTCTCTAAAAAAATAATGGAACACTCTAGACAAAGGAAATGTTACATTAATCCTTCCCCACATGTAATTTCATATGACTGTGTGATTTTACCTAAAATATATGACACAGTAAATTGACCTCGATAAAGAGAAGTATAATGTTTTTAACACATCAGTGCATAATCTTTCTTTACTCATGTTGTTGCATTTCTGATTTGTTCTGGACTCTTTGTTAAATGGGATTCTGGCATTTTCTTTAAAGGTCAGTAACAGATTCACAATGTTTGTGATTCAATAATTAGATTTATTGTCCAGTCCTATAATATGACATCTTCTTTTGTTGACAATGGTGCTGAAAACTGCACAGAAAATGTTCTGTTAACACATATTGATCTCATATGTGTCTATCATTTTTGTTTCCATCGGGTGACTAATATCATGGGTTTGTTGGGTGTTTTTTTTGTTTCCCATGTTATGTTGTAGTTTTGGTCTGGCCTAGTGTTCTGGTCTTGTTTTACTGTCTCCGTGTTCCTTGTCTTCGATTATGTTTGGTCAGTTAGGCCCTCTGCCGTCTGTTATGTTTTACTGTGTGATATTCGTCCTTGTGTGTTTATGTGAGGTTCACTTCCCATTTTATTTTGTAGCACTCTGGCTCTTGTGTCTTGTCCGGCTTTGCTTCCTGTAGTATGATATGACAGTGGTCATACATTTTTTCAGGTATGACCACTGCCATATCATACTACAGATAAGATTCAGTTTTCTAAGAAGTCTTTCGGTGCTTCAGCAGGATTCTCATAAGCCCAACTTGGGATTTACATTAAAGCTGTCTTTCCCCGCCGCCTGGTGAGCACCCAGTGGTTGGTATATCTCTACAAGAGGTTGCAGAGGCTATTTGTTTCTCCAGCAGGTATTATTGTGAATCAGCATAGCATCAGCCATTTAACATTAGAAAGTTCAGTGTAGCTATCTAACTGTGGTTTGCTTTAAACGTACTTCAGCTATAAAGAAATCATCACTATCATTGCTACATCAAGGTAATTATCTTCCTTTTCCTCTAACATATACATCACTTTTTATAAACCTGGTCCCTCTGGGAGAAGTGAGGGCTTCCACACAGTCAGCAGCTAAAAACTGTCTACTCATGTTGCCTGCCTCCCACTGCATGTCTGATTTACACCCTCGATCTACTGGGAGCACTAATGAAGGATAGAAGAGTCATTATCCTGAAACACATAAGCAGCCAGCAAACCAGCCAGCATGACCAGTGCAAGTCAAAGAGGGAATAAGACAAACACAATGTTTTTAAACTTTTTCTTTCGCCTGGCGACAGACTTGAAGTCACCATCATGCTTAACTGTTTCCTTGACACTGACCCAACACATTTAATATCAGTTACACATAATTTAAGATCACAGTTGTAGATCCAGCATACATGTTGAAAAACTTACTGCTCCATTTAGTCAAGCACAGCAGACGTCAAAGTTAATGACAACAATGGAAAAAGTGGATCTTGCATCTGTGATTTCATGGTCCAGTTGTGATTGGGGCAGGTGTGTCTCACCTCTCAAAGACATATCTGAGGGCTATAAAAGCGAAGGCCAGTGGCAAGGTGTAGATAAGATCCCTTGGTAGAGGATAGCGGCCCTCGTTCTCCGACATCTCAATGTCCTGCCAGCTGATACCTTGAGGAAGCCAGTACTCCTCCTGCCACAGCCACTCATTTAAAAAGGCCTCCATCCTGAGGGAAGGAGAGGAGGAGAACTGTGTTACATGTGAGTGCTTGCTCCCAAGCAGACCTGACCTGTTAAAACATTGATGCTTTATTCATATTTAAGCCAAACAGCAGCTGAGACTAAACAGTGAAAGACACACAGAGGGAGCAAAGCATCTTCATTGTTCACATTGATCCAAATGAACTGCTCCACTTGATTCATTTTCTTGATGTATAGGGAATAGGGAAAATTTAAAATTTCCCAGAGCCCCCCCAGCTTCCAATTCCTCATTGTATCTGATCAACAGTCCAAACCCCAAAAATATTAAGTTCACAACCATAAGAAAAGCAGAAAATCATCACATTTAAAGACTGAAACAATGAATCAATTATCAAAATAGTTGCAGCTTAATTTTCTTTTAATCGGCCAATCGATTAATCAACTCATTGTTTTAGCTTTGCACCACTTAACTAGTGGCTTGGCCAGGAAACTACAGCAAATGTTACTGTTGTACATTAAAACATAATACACAGTCACAGTCAACACATTCATAAACATGGACACACACACACACACACACACACACATTCATAAACATGGACATAGACACACACACACGCACACACACACACACACACATCAACACATTCATAAGCATGGACACACACACACACATCAACACATTCATAAACATAGACACACACACACACACACACACACACACTCACACACATCAACACATTCATAAGCATGGACACACACACACACACACACTCACACACATCACACACTCACACACATCAACACATTCATAAGCATGGACACACACACACACATACACACAGACACACACACACACATACACACAGACACACACACACACACACACACACACACACAC
>NC_060154.1:17001458-17003750 GCF_021292245.1 Micropterus dolomieu | reverse complement strand
CACACACATCAACACATTCATAAGCATGGACACACACACACACATACACACAGACACTCACACACATCAACACATTCATAAACATAGACATAGACACACACACACACACACACACACACACACACACACACACATACTCACACACTCACACACATCAACACATTCATAAGCATGGACACACACACACACACACATACACACACACACACATCAACACATTCATAAACATGGACATAGACACACACACACTCACACACATCAACACATTCATAAACATAGACATAGACACACACACACACACACACACACACACACACACACACACACACATCAACACATTCATAAACATGGACATAGACACACACACACACACACACACACACACACACACACACATACATCTCTTCGATTATGGAATCAAGTGTTCAAAGCGGATCGATCTGCGTCACATTGATTGGCACATTGATCATAGCGGTACAGCATGATAGCCTACATTAAAGCCTCCATGCAGCCTGCTGGCAAGAAAAACCACAACACCCTGCGCAGAACGACGAGGCGCTGCCAGAAACACAACAGACATAATCCTTCTCTACAGAGACAAAAAAAATCTGATTATATAATAAAAACACGCAGCATAACCTATTAGTGAAGTCTGGCAGCCAGGGAAGGAAGGCCATCTCTCACATCCAGCCGATCAGCCTCGAGCTAAACAGCCCCATCAACAAACAGCCAACCTCTTTTATCACGTGTTTCTATTCTAAATACCAGAAACCCAGTAAAAAGGCCTCATTGTTGTTCCGTAACAGAATATAAATGCGACATTGCGGTTACCTGTCCGCGCTCCTGTGATGGGGATGGGAAGCGTACAGCGGAAGATTGGAGAGGAGGAGCGTGCGTGACGCAACCTGCTCTTCCCGAGGGCGGAGGGAGGCACGCGCTATCATCATCATCATCTCACTGGGTTTTCTGTCACCCTGCACGAGATAAGCATATGGTCGTCAATTCTTGGCAGCGAAAAAAGATCCTGAGTAGTCATCATGCGTTATAGCACGCTGCCATTCTTCCACCAGCAGACGCAGTTATGATACTAAGCAAATTCCGTTTGTGTCAAATTCAGTCTCACAATTTTCTACATACTATTTTTTTGTTTGGCTGACTGCAGTTTAATTTGGTCCATTCAGGGCTTTTCTCATTACCATTAAGCAAATCCACAAACAAGAGTGACCTTTTTTATTTGCATTTATCCAACATATTCAAATAGTTTTATCTGCTTTGGAAGGATTTCTATTTTATTTTTAAGAATTTAATTTTATGCTTATTCTCCCACTGAGATAAAGGAACCATCTTATACAGGTCTAGGTGTGGCTTCCAGGTGTATATAGTTCAATCTATTCACCAGAGGATGTGGATGTAGTAATAAAGGATTTAGTGCCCATTGTCACATAATATTTAACCTTTTTAAGTAACTACTGTCCTGAAGTAGGAGGTGTGGTTAGTGAGGTTATAGTCCTAGTTTCCCCTCTACTCTGACAATGCCTGCAGTTGCATCTGGAAAAATTAAGGATATCCAGTTAACCCCAGAAAGTAAAAGTAACATTGCGACCAGCTCCACGGTGAAGGAGTTATTTCCAAAAAGGGGAGCGACTTCAGTAGTGTGAATGTGTTAGGTTTCAAAAGATCAGTTGTACAATGCACCATGGTAATATGTAAGAATTGCAAGATGACTGACAAGAAAAGGGGGGCAATACAACAAACGTATTTCACCACCTCAAGCAGAAGCACCCAGAAATCCCACGAGGAGAGCACAACAGTATGTCGTTTATCCAACGAAGGTTAAAATGAAGGGCAACTGGACTTGGTTGAAGCTACTGGAAGACGTTTCGTCCCTTATCCAAAGGACTTCTTCAGTTCTGACTGACTGGCAGGGAAACTCAGCTATTTAACCTCAGTGGGGTCGTTATCTCGGGTCATCGATACCGCTGGTTCGTTAGTGTTCCTTGTTGCTGTGACGACAGTCGTTACAGTCGTTGAGACTACCTGTGGCCAAGACTGAACGACCATCGTTGGTATCTTCACCTGAGGCCAAGACTGAACGACCATCGTTGGTATCTTCACCTGAGGCCAATAGGTTACGTTTGTTGAGTTTCCTGTGAAGACAGCAACAAAATCCAAGAAGAACAAAACTACGGGGGATGAGGAAAAGAAGGTCAAACGCAACAACATTGTGATTCCATATGTGTCTGGAGTATCAGAGAAACTCAGGAGGATTTTTAACAAACATAACATCCCTGT
>NC_060154.1:16984831-17001438 GCF_021292245.1 Micropterus dolomieu | reverse complement strand
CATTCAGGGCTTTTCTCATTACCATTAAGCAAATCCACAAACAAGAGTGACCTTTTTTATTTGCATTTATCCAACATATTCAAATAGTTTTATCTGCTTTGGAAGGATTTCTATTTTATTTTTAAGAATTTAATTTTATGCTTATTCTCCCACTGAGATAAAGGAACCATCTTATACAGGTCTAGGTGTGGCTTCCAGGTGTATATAGTTCAATCTATTCACCAGAGGATGTGGATGTTGTAATAAAGGATTTAGTGCCCAATGTCACATAATATTTAACCTTTTTAAGTAACTACTGTCCTGAAGTAGGAGGTGTGGTTAGTGAGGTTATAGTCCTAGTTTCCCCTCTACTCTGACAATGCCTGCAGTTGCATCTGGAAAAATTAAGGATATCCAGTTAACCCCAGAAAGTAAAAGTAACATTGCGACCAATTTAGTCTTATGAATTTTCTGCAACATTTTAAAAGAGCAGCAAGGCAAACAGTGAAAGCAGTGTTGGTTCAGAAATGACACCATATGCTTTTATAGAGGTGTTTTCTCATGGAAGTTGTGTCAGAGTGTATGGTTCAGACAAGCCCGTGTGTGACTGTTTGTGTGTGTGAGTGTTGCACAACTGCTATATAACTGGCATAATGAGAGGAACATTGGTTTCCAAACAAGTATGGCAGCCACTAAATTAATTTCCTATTTTACAGCCAATCACAACAACAGATGCACGAACACGGCACAGTGGGTAAGGTTGTAAATATTAATCAATGCTACAGAAAGACACTTCAAAACCACATGGAAAAAGTAGCGTAATCTGTATAAATAATGTATTTTTGTACATGGAACGCCTGCTGCCTTTTCTTGTGCTCCTAATGGAGTCCTAATGACATTCACAGCTTTATGTTGTTACCTTGTTCAGTTCTGGCCTTTGAATCTGTCCTCTCCTCCCCTCTGTGGTGACACTCTCTCTTAAAAGGGCTACAACATGCAAAAACAATTTGGATAAATATACAGCATGTATAAAATACAGTCAGTGTGATCTCTGAAAATAGCAAGCAAGGTAAAAAATGACCAAGTCACCACAAGCTAACGTGTTCCCAGACAATGCTAACATGATGATGTTTGCTGTGTAGGCATAGAGAAGTGGGGGCCTCTGCAAGACCCCTGGTTCTTAGCTGTGAACCCCTCTGTCTGGGCCAACAATAACACAGCCAGGGAGGTGGGGAATGTGCACAGGAAACCAGTGCTTTGCAGCAGCAGCAGCAGTGGTGGTGGCGGCTCTGAGCCCGGCTGAGCTGAGCTCCTGAGGACCTGGCTGGAGCACAGTCACGTTTCAGAGCTGGGGCCAAGGGGCTCCTCCAGGACCCCCCCCCCCCACACACACACACACACAATCATTTGATTTCTCTCATTCTCTGTTTCTCTTTCATCAGCACAAACACACAATCTCCTTAACGCAAACTCTCCTGATCCTCATTTTGTCCAATATCCCCCTGGTGTCTCTGAACGCTCCCTGTGATCCCCCTTCTCCTTCTCTCTGCCAGGTGTTGTGTTGGCACCCTGTGGTTGCCAACACAACAGGGCCTCTGTTCTCGGCTCCATGTGGAAGACCGCTGGGAAGCTCACATGCATGCCTCTGTCTGTGTTTCCCCTCTTTTTCAGTTTCTCTCCGTTCCCCCCTCTATTCACTTCTCTCTCTGAGCATTCCTCGAGCTCACCACTGTTGTTTCTCATTCTTTTGTCTGTTGTTTTTGGCATCACTTCACCCTCGGACCCCCAGAGTGAAGCCAGTTAACTCTCCAGCTCTAAGCTCTAAAGACAACAGTGCATGGCCTCCTCTTCTTAACATACACTCTATTTGAGACCAGGCTAACACAACAACTCGAGGCATACAATACAAATGGTGCTCCTGGGGGATTTGGATGTCTCCCTCATGGAAGGTTTGACCTAATTCCTATGCTGGGCTAAAAAAGTGTACCGCTTTATTCCTGCAGAGAGCGCCAAACACTGCAGGATCTGTGAAACAGTCCATAGTAGTTGAGTATTTGACAAGCTGGCTGAGAAAATTTCTTGGGCACCTAGGTACGTGTACTTTATTGATTTATTTCCATTTCATGTCACTTTATGCCGGAGAAAAGGGGAAATATTGTACTACATGTATTTGGCAGTTGTTTACATAAAAAAACACAATATTATAGGCTTAAATTCAACACATTATTAAAGACTAAATAAGTGGTTCTCAACCTGACGGTATTTTGACCCTGAAAACAACGACAACGACAACAACAACAACGACAACAACAACAACAACAACAACAACAACAACAACAACAACAACAAACAATGTCTTGTTAGGGCTCCTTGTCATGTTTCAGATGTCTATGAGTTGCTAGCTGTCCCACCAAGACGAGTCTTTCCCTCTACACTTCTTAGAACGTTTCATTTAAACATCTGTTTGAGGCCCGAAGAGGTAAAACTCTCTAATATTTCAAAAAAAAGTGAAGATTAGAGAAGTCAGAAAAATTTATATAAATTTGTGTAGATAAACGTTGCTGTTTCTTCTTTCATTCCCCATTTATCATCTTACAGCCCCTCAGATTTATTTTGTGACCCTTTGGAGTGCACCTGGTCCCTCGGTTGTTATTAACTGGGCTAAAGTAGGCTACATGTGAAGTATTTAAAACTAGCTGCACCTGGATCAGCTACAACAGTAAAATGTTGCTTAAACATTAATGCATCAGTATTATTAATGTAATTTATTTTCACACACAGTGTGCCATTCTGCAAAACCGGTACTTTTACATTTACCATCCATCCATCCATCGTCAACCGCTTATCCTGCGTACAGGGTCGCAGGGGGCTGGAGTCAATCCCAGCTGACATCGGGCGAAAGGTGGGGTACACCCTGGACAGGTCGCCAATCCATCGTATGGCCACACATAGACAAACAACCAGTCACACTCACACCTAAGGACAATTTAGGGTCACCAATGAACCTAGGCTGCATGTCTTTGGAAATTTTTCATTTACCATCTTGTGTAAATTTAGCTGGTATTACTTCTGTACCTTTACTGAAGTATGGTTTCAAATGCAGGACTACTTGTAATGTATTTTTACACTGCCATCACTGCTAGTCCCATGTACTAGTCATATTGAGAACGTATATGTTTTAGCTTTTTTTAAGATGGTTTGTTTTTAGGACAAAGAAACTTATTTTGTAACTTTCTCTGTCCTACAGTGTTCATTCTTTAGATCCATAATACACGTAAAAATGTTCCTACAAGCATCCTTTCTCTCACAATGAGAATCTCAGTTTTGGAGCTCTAAGATTATTGTCAAACTCATATTGCCATTAAAACTGAAGGCTGTATCCCTCTTCACTTTACCGTTTTGATTTTAAGTTTTCTCTTAATTTTAACTGTCTACCCATATTTTATATCAACATGTTCTGCAGCTCACAGTGAATAGAAGCCCCATCTTTCAGCCAGAGTGAACACAATCAAGTTTTCTTCAAAAAAAAAAAAAAAGTGAAGTATAAGTGTTCCCTTATAGTGAAGTTATGTATGCTTTTAGAAGTCTTTATTATTTACACATAGTAAAACCCAGATAGATAGGATTGAAAAGCTATTACTTGTTCATTCAAAATGAAAAATAATATAACGTAGTGTGATATTGACTGTGATTCCAAAAAGCTATGGCATTATTTGTTTTGCTGCTGACGGAAAATACAACAACATCCAATTCATTTCTAGAACATGAGTGAAAAAACGGGAATATAAAACACTCCAAGTGGTCGCCTAGTAAATGGACAATAAGCAATATAATTTTAAGGTGCATTATGCGTGCCAAGAGAACAATGGGAGTATTTTTGTTGATTAATTTCTGCTGTGGTCACATTACCTAATACAGCAACCAGCTGTATGGGTATTCCTCACATTGCGTGCCTTTGTGTGTTTGCGTACAGATGTGTGTTTATGTGCTTGTGTGCTTGGTGAAAGGTACGTTTCCATCCTTTAAGCGGATCTGAGGAGGTAAACATCATTAAACTTTAAGTGATCAAGTTTGATTGTCAAGTATAAAGTCAGCTACAAAGCCTCTCTCACCCACCTGTTTACAGCCTTAATTAACAGGCAAACTTCAAGTCAGATAGAGGCTATGTCATCAGTTGTGTCAGGCCGGAGGTCAGTCTCTCATAGCTTCACTCTGGAAGTATTTAAGAGACCCGGAGGTCACAAAACATAACCTCCCAGACAACCAACCAAGGCTGAGTATTGGCGTCATCATTCAACAATAATGGGACACAGTTTCAGAGGTTATGATTCTTATAAACAGAAAAACAGAGGAGGTAAAACACAAAAGAACACTCCGTACAAGATTAATTTGGTTTAATCTAATTAGAAATCTTTGTAAAGGTCAAATAGTTCATTTTAAATCTTAATGTGCAGGTGTCTTCATGCCAGAATGAATAGGAACAATGTCTACCACTGGAACAATTAACAATGACTGAATAGAAAAGTGAGCGGTGAGCCTCAATCTGCAAAACAAAACCATGAAAGAACAAAAGAAAATTTCAATTCATAAAACGTCCAATCCAAAACATCCTGTATAATTTGAACCAGGACAAAAAAAGAACATGATGTTAAATGAAATTCCTGGAAACATAACTATAAAAATTGATGGCAATAGACATGAGCAAACCTGAGTCATGTATTACTTTTGCAAATGCTGTTTATTTCTGGAAACATGAAACACAGATGGGTGAGGTTTCAGAACACCAGGACGGGTATATGAGGACAAGGTGAACAATGCCAGAAGACTGTATGACCGGAATTTCAAATACTTTCTCCTGATTCTGTAAACATTGTGTTACTTCATGTAATTTTCTTTGTGGTTAAAGTCTCCCACACAGGACAAGTGTGTGCTCACACAAATATTACTTAATCCAGGTTTGTATTTTTGATACTTGGATGCTGGACAATCCCCGCGACCTTGTACGCAGGATAAGCGGTTGTCGATGGATGGATGGATGCTGGACAACGAATCTGAGGCAATGACAGAGGAGCCCTGACTCTCACCTTCATCCTTCACTTGTACCTGCGTCTTCAACCCAACAGCTCTGAAACTTCTGGAAAGAGAAACCAGGTGAAGCGGAGCAGTAAAATCATTGCTATTAGCCACCTCTTTTCCCCGTTAGCAATACACCTCACCTTCCATTATGTCCAGCTGGTGTTCAGCCACTTTTGTTCAGGGTAAAGTTCACTGGTATTCACTAGTATAGTTCTGTTTTGTGGCATTGCCGAAAACTACACATTTCTGTCCGATTTTCTTCTCTTCTTTCTTCTCATCTTCTCATCTATTCGTCTTATAGAGAAAGACTGATTAGAAAAACTCATCGGCAAAATGCAGTCATTGGCCTCTTAGTTGTTTCTGACTACCATACCCTATCTGTGGCACTCAGACACAAACCAATTTGTTTCTATTGGAAGATAATATAATTTCACTTCTGAAAAGGCTCAGTAATATCCTAAAACAGCTGGGCACTGTAGCTTTTAGCAAACTTTACTCAAACAGGAAGAAATAGTGAATTTTTTGGTGACTCTTCAGGCGTGGATTAATAAACACTCACATAAATTTGTATTTTTGGCAACAGTGCATGTGCCATTGTCATTGTGATGAAATAGTACCCAGTGCAAAGTTGTGTGTTTTTAATAGTTTTTGGAAAACAATGGCGTGTGGACGTGGAATAGGCCATGTGAGGCTCTGGCTATGCAGGAAATACTTATTAGTAGGATGAGTTTGTTGTTTATTTTGTTAGATAGGACAAAAATAGAATTTATTGGCAGGCTGATTCTTTAACAATTCTTGTGTGTTTGTGTGTTCGTATTGTTTAGGGCAATTAACTAATATTTGGAAACAAGAAAAAATCTGGAATCCAGAGAACTAAAGACTCCAAAGTCAAATGGAAAGCATCTCCTCTGGGCATGTTACATTTGCACATATTGTTCTTTTTAGCTCTAATTTCCCAGATGAGCTTCATTTTGTTGCAATTTTGTCAGTTTAAAATAGAAAACGTATTCTCATCCACAGAACGTTTCCCGTGCTCTCCCAGCTACCTTTACATTTTAACCCAATCATTCTGCAACATGTCCTTCAACAGTTAAACAGACCTCATACTAATTATATTAATGTCTGGATAAATATTTAAAAGACTGGCATAGATACTTTAACCCTTAAATAAACGTCTGGCTCTGTCTCATGAGTCCTCCTTCAACCCAGCTGCCCTCAGCCTTGTACCTTTGCTTCACAGGTCGGGACGCGCACAGCTGCCTCTCCCCACCTCAGCTTCTCATCGTCTTCCAGTGACATCATTGAATTGCTCACAGCAACACATCTTTCATCATCGTTTCAGTAATGATTATCATTATCATACCGCCATTAAGGGCTCCCCGACTACATCACATTTGGCTGACTTCTTTCCCAGACAGGGGGGGAGAAAAATTTAATGGAGATAACATGAGAATAGGAGGAATGACTGGGTTTGGGTGGTGATGAGGTGGGGTGGAGGGTGGAGGAAGATGGAAGGGTAGTGGGGTTGGAGACCAATGAAAAAATATTGGAGCCAATGGCTGCTGTTACGTGACTCTAATCATCTAAGGAAACGTTGTGACATCTGCCACCTGAACCTGCCCTTCCCTTATCATTATCACATAAATAATAATACATTTATAATAACTTATTATTATCATTTGCACAACAGACACATAACAATTTGCACTGCTACTTATCACCAGCTGCTGCTTTGATTCTTCCTTCCAACACATCACTCATTTGTCCAAATTGTTTCGAATTGGTTTGAGACAATTGCACACCATGTCTTGTACATTATCTCACGTGTTACAAGCCCCAATTCAAGTGGGTAATGACTGTGTTGTTTTCCCAGTGGGCTGTGCTGACCACTCACAATGACAGGAATGATCACTCCACAGCAGCAGTCTTATCTAGCATCGGCAATGACAGTTGGATATGTGTTGTAGCTGTTACAAACATATTACATTGTTTCCATGGAATTTCATGAAATAGTCATTGTTTTCCTGCTTGTGCACATGCTAAAGATTAGCGTTAATCTAAAAGTATGATGAACACTACCTACATTATCTGTAAAGCCCTGTAAATGTGTATAGAGAGATGACATCTAGGATAAAAGCCAAACTGCGTACATTAATTGCAAATGTTACATTTCAGTCTGAACGCTGCCACCACAGTATACAGCAGAGGTGCTCCGCTGGCTTTTTCCCTGAACTGGCCTGCAATCTCTGCTGAGGTCTTATGTCAACAAGACTTTGGAGATTTTAAACACTGTAAAACCTCTCACCTCTCTTGACTGTGTGTGGTTTTCCCCTTGTTTTATCTCATTCTGTTACCCTTCCCTCAGTTTTGACTCTTTCTTCCCCCATTAAGTATTTGATTGTTGTCATAAAAAAATGACATATTTTCTGCATTGAACACTTTCTCATTAAGATGAACCCTCCTAATACCCCATGTTAGCAACGCCATGCCATGTCTTGACAAATCCAAAGAATTAGTTCCTTATGTTTCCTTTCCTTTGCTTCTTATCTCCTAATCTCCTCTCCCCTTCCCTTGCTCCATTCTGTCTCTTTTCTAGGCTCCTGACCCCTGCTGTGTGTATGAAACTTGACTGATCCCGGCCAGGAATTTGCCCTATATCACTAGAGTTGGGGCCTGTAGCTGTAAATCACATGACCAGTATGTGGGAATAGCCATAATGAAGATGGAAGGGCTGAAGAGAGAGCTGACAGAGCTGACTGCATTCCTCAGACTAGTCCTCCGATTACAGTGATTACGCACACACACACACACACACACACACATACACACACACACACATCACAATACCGTGTCATTTCAAACCGTAAAATTAACATTATTTAAATTTAAACTGAATCCACGATCCACATCTGTAATGTGGGCCCTAAATTAAAGTCAAACACCTCTTCCATTCTTCCTCATAACCCCCTTCCACACATACAAAAAGTCACAGAAACACGCTTGAGTATGCTGGGTGTGTGCTCATCATGAACATGTGCAGGCCTACCAAGTGGGGAAAGAGATACTCTTTCTCGCACTTAGTTGTTTCTCTCTGAACTGACAAATCTTGTTGGAGAATGAAAAGGTAACTGCTGTTCACAAATGTGCACTGACATTTATCGTCCCCTACATGGCTCCATAATATCTGTGTGATGCCAACATGTGGAGTCTTTATTTTATTTGGTGACCCAAAATAGAGTAAAGTATGCTAATCAAGTGAAACAGTGCGGCCGGAGACTTTCAAACTACCCAGAGCACATTCAAATCACCAGTCTTCAACTAGCACCAGATGCGAGAGACTCTGTTAAAGAAAGGCTTAAACACACTTCCTTAGCGAGACCACACACCTCCACAGTCACATCTCTGCACTTTTCACTTCCAAATAACATTACAGGAAGTCTGGTGAGATTGATGGCTAAGTTTACTCTGTATTAAGAGCCATTTTAAAAGTGTTTTTCACAGCTTTGGAGAGGCAAGAATTCAAAGAACCACAAAAATGATGAAGTGGGGCTCAGCGGCCTCACAGGGTCCCAGGGGTTCACTGAGTCTATCACAGATTCAACCAGACACACAAAGCAACAAATATTGACTCTTCCAGATCCTGTGTCTTGCCTTGGTGTTGGGCTGACAGAGCAAACAGCTGGACTGCTACAGCACCGCCTTTCATCCTGACAAACCCACCTCCCACCCCCAGGCCCCTGTCTGCTCATACACCTACATTACTGCTTTCTCCATGTGGGGGGCCCTCGACACTTCAAAGCGCCCCATGTGCGAGCTCCAGTGGGGTGACAAGAAGCCACAGCCCAGCTGATCAGGATTGCACTTGTCAGTGCCAAGCATACACATGTTGCAGTGTTAGCGACTTCTGGTTTTGACTGAGTAGGTGAGGCAGGAAATGCTGTTAATCGACCCCTTGAAAATATCATCTGACATCTTTATCACCTTTTGTATCCTCCTTTGTGTTGTTTATGTGTAATTGATTGTTACCAAAAGGAAATGTTATAATGCATTCTTTTAGAGTAACGTTACTTCCCCAGTCTGAGACTTCTCCATGCACATGTGCATACTTAAAAAAACGTTAACATACTTGGTTGAATAATCCAGTTTTGCCAGCAGAAATCCATCTCTTACCTAGATTATTCTCATGCATGCTCTGAAAAAAGAATGCAGGTTTGAGCAGCAATGCAAATCCAGATTTGTAGACTTTAGCATTGGAAGTACAAAGAAATGTCTGATGAAACTACTAAAAACATTCTTGAAGGATAGTTCTACATTCTGGGAAATGTACTTATTCACTTTCTTGCCAAGAGTTAGATGTGAACATCCACACCAGTCGCATGTTTGAATATGAATCTACAGCCAAGTACAGTTAGCTTAACATAAAAACTGGAGGCAGTCCAAGAAATATTCCAGCACATAACCCCCATGTAACATGACAACTCTTGACACCTTTAAACATAGTATTTAACAATTGTAACTAGCAAAACTGACTTCCTTTTTCCAGTATGAAAGTAGTATGTACAGTAAGTCAGCAAGTCATTTGAGTAAACGTGACTGTCAATGAATGCGTTTGTCCTTCACAGCAACAAGATCACTGTGACCTCGACTGACTAAATTAGATAAATTAGCTCAAAATAATGTGTGCATGTGCGAGGGAGGGAGAGAGGAACTGGTGGGGGTACCATGATGTAGCAAACACAGCAGGCCACCTGATGCTTTCAACCCAAACTGGCCTTCAGTAAAACCACTATGGTAGTGACCATGCAGCCTCGTATTGTGTGTGGATGGGAGCAGTTGTGTATATTAGAGGTTAAGAGCGTGAAAATTGACTCATCATCTCTTCAGATCTTCCCTCTTGTCACTACATATGCCCTGCTCTGTGTTTCTAGACTGAATCCCCCCCTCTTTTTTGGGGGCTTTGTGTAAAACTCTTGGGTGGTCCATTGATACACGGCTTTAATAGGCCTCAGAGCATATGCGTGTCTTACAGCAATAGAGGTCTGACCTTAAACAAATGTGTCACAGACAGTTGCAGGGAACAACAGGATCCGTTTGTGTTGATAGAGGGACATGACTTCACTTTCCCATAAAGAGGATAAGAGAGGCATTTTCTTGATTTGTTTTCTCAGAACTTACACAGTGTGTGTTTTGTTTTTATATTCTTGCAGCTCAAAGTGACGATTTCTTTCAAGAATCTTGACATATTTTTATCAGTCTGCCTCCCCTCTTGTTTTTGTTGTTGTCGTGTTCTCCACACACACACACATGCGCGCGAAAGGTGGAAGGAATGCTGATAGGCAGGTAGGTTAAGAGGATGTTCCAAGTATCTTAGCATCTGTTGTCCAAACCTCTAATGATCACAGTGCAGGAGCAGCAGCAGCAGCAAAGCAGAGCAGGCTGCAGTCGGGCTGCTAGCTGGACATCCTGTTCTTCCATTTGTCCCACATGCACCTGCTTTACTAGAGTTTCACACTCATAAAAGGCTTTTTGTGGGTTTTCCAACCCGCACAGCACAAGGACACACACAATTCTTCTACATGTATGTGCACAAAGACACGCACATACACAAGCTAAAGTACAAGCACACACAAGCGGAAGTACAGATGCCTGGTGGTGTGTTATAATGCTCAGGCAAAGCAAGGTGAAGCAGGACTTTCATGCTATTTGGCCTGATTATAAATTATAAATTGGCTTAGTGGTTTGGAATGACACTAAAAATGAGAACATGGTTCAAACTGCTTAAAGGAAATCATATTATGTTCAATCTTTTGGCTTTGATGACCAGAGTTCCCACCGCTATCTTCACTTGTTCTGCAGACAGCGAGCTAACATTTATGGATAAACATTTATTCTTAGCTGACAGAGATCGAAACGTGTTTGTAATGGGAGACGTCCAGGATCCAGATGGAGCAAATTGCACAATCTCGCCTGCAATTATTGTAAGGATGACTTGTTAAGACTAAAATTTTACTTAATGTATTTTCCATTTTTGGGATGCAAAGCTAGATGTCCAAGAGCTGCCTGTTCCAGCTGGCACTTAGTTTAAGGACCAATCTGTATCAAAGTGAAGTGGTCAACTTTGTGTACCATAGACGACATGATGTCATATTGATTTGCATCATGTAGCTTATCCTGTTCATTTTTTGTTGTTGTTCCTTGTTATTGTTAAGAAATGTTTAAAATGACACTACAGCTGATGGAAACTCTGGTTTTTACTAAGCAGAGATGGTGCAGTGGAGGAAAGACAGAGAGAGAAACAGAGGAAAACTGTGACAACATGGTATCCTCGTTAACAAAGACTGAAAGAAACTTTCATCTGAGAATCTAATGTGTGTACACTCTTATTTCATCAAGACATACAGGAAAACAGAGCTTATTAAATCTTGCAAGCAGACCACTCTTGTCTCTATTGAGATCAACAAGGTGGAAAGTAACTAAATACTTTTGCAAAGTTAAACTGGGATTTATGTGACGCTATCATGTACAGTACATGCACCATGTAAGAATGATGAAGTTGTAACTTGTTTGACAACAAAAGTAAGGAGAATTTTTATTTTTTATCTACTTGCACAAGAAAATTAACTTGCTTGCAAGTTATTATCTTTGTTGTGAAGTAATACCATAATATCATTGTTGGATTTTTACTTGTAACAAAGTATTTTTATTTTTATATTGCTGTATTGCTACTACTACTACTTATGTAAAGTATCTGAATACTTCTTCAACCACTGGAGATCCAAAGACATTGGATATGAAATATAGTATGTTGACTGACAAAATGACAAGATAAAGGCATACTGCTTCAAAAATCAAATATTACTTAAACAGAGGAAGGACATTCTTCAAAGACACCTAGTTTGCCAATAACTTTAAATTTTTGTGATTGCAGCAATAAAATTAACTTTTACACAGACGGGTCCCTTACATAATACTTTGGCAGACGCCTTTCTCTGAAATTCATTATGCTTACATTCTTACAGTCAAATACATTTCATACTTGTCTGCTAGACATTAGAAAGGTTGCAAATTCTCTGGTTTCTGTTCAGTCCTTGATATCTTCACTGGGGTCCTTTACAGTACCACACCCCCAATGCAAAGCATGACTCACTTTTTCATTCAAATGTTGTCTTATTATTGTTATCAATTATATTATAAAAGTTATCACTGTGTTCTTACATATAACAATAATTTGAAGGTTAATGGAACAAGTTGAGACAGTTTCTCTAGGGATTGTCAAACTGCATTCTGGAAAATGTAGGAAATCAGTACTTAACGGAGTAAATGGGCTACGGAGTAAATTACAACATTTCATCACAAAATAACATGGGTTGAGGATATTTAATGGTAATGGTGTATAAGGGTGGCACGTTTATGTTCTTAGCCCCAAGGAAGACGGAGCATAACCCTCATCAACAGAACTAATGCTCAAAAGTAAGGATAAAGGTGCAGCGTGAAATCCAATACTTCATTACAGATCACAGAGCATACTATTGGATTAAAAACATTACAATGTCACATCCAAGCCTTGTGGATACAGAAGAATCCTCCATGAGTGAGTGTTGACAATTAACATTACATTAACAATAAATTTAAGTATTTTAAATTACAAGACTATAGTAAATTTACATCAATATAGGTATAAATAAGTATGTGTGGGTGTACTTCAACACTGGCCAAATTACGGCTCCACTAGAATGGAGATGACAAGTTTATGGCACACTGAAGTAAAAACATTTAAGTGGAAGGGGGGAAGGAGATATCAAGGTTGTTAAACTCTGTTTGACATAATGTCCAAAATTCAGACATCATTTCCTATAGCGCTGCTGCCCATCCCCCGAAAAAAGAGTCAACTACAGAGGGAGAGGGAGGATTAGGCTTCATTTTTCACCCTTTTCCTTTTTAACTCAGTGCCATAAGTCATTTTGGTGAACCACACCTCAGTATGGACTGCCTCAAACTCTCCACAGAGGGTGGGCTTGGGGGAAATTCTTGGAGGGTTTTATTAGAAAAAAAAAAAATATTCCTTGAAGTTAGTCATTGAACAGCATTACAGGAAAGTATATCACACGCTGTCCTGTTGCAATCCCAAGGCAGTCACATGTCTTAAAACAACAAGTACATTTGCATATATTTAGTTATTTTTTAATTCCTAAATTGATTTAATTTAATTTTGATGAACTTCTGGGCTTTGAATCATTGACCGTGCTTGACTGGTAGAGAGGGAAAAGGTGTTGTGTGGTAAGAGCACAGGTAGGAGGTATTTTAGGATGACAACAACTTGGTCTGTCAGAGAATATGTCAAAATGTTCAATATGAAAAGAAACCCTCTGAATCTACAAAGGTGAGGTCATTTCTCAGTTGCCAGGTACTAGCCAGGAAGTTACTGGTCCCTGCCAATAAATAGTCCAGCACATACACATTACACATTAGTACAGATTAAACAAATGAAATGTAATCTGTTGATAAGGGAGCTTCAGAGGTGTTGGTAACAGGCTAACAGGCTGCCGCCTTGTATTTAATGGACAGATACGAGATTGGTATCGACCTTCTCATCTAACTCTTGGCCAGAAAGTGAAATTTTCAAAATTTTGCTTTAAGCTGATGTACTGCACACTTTTAAAATGTTTTAAAATGCTATGTCTTTTTAACAGGACATGTTATTGGCTGAAATACTGACAATATAATAGTGGTATAAACCGTTGGATAATTGAGCCTGTGGTCTTTCACAGAGCAGCCATAACGTGCATGTGGCTGAGAGTAGACGGATAAACTAAAGCACTCCAGCCCCCCCCCCCCCATCCCTGCAGTCAACTTTACAGTTGGAGCGAGAAATGACCTCACCTCGTTCAAGTCCCAGCTCCCAGCTCCCCCCAAAGTTTGAACAGGAAATAGGGAGAACACCACCCCCGCCCACTCCTTGCATCCATTACAGCACTCCCAAAGAGAAAACATCAACATTTGAGAAATGTATGTATCCCAAAAATGAAAGGTGATTTAAAAAAAAAACAGGCCTGTCTGTGGACGTAAAACACATAATACTTGTAACATGAGCGAACATGAGATAAAGATTTAGTTCTAACCACTGTTTTGAATTTTCAGTCTGTGAATTCCAGCCGTTGTTTGGATTCCTCTGAGAGTGAATGTTTTATGCTCCTTTGAAAATACAAAAGACGTCGCGCACATCTGAAAGCCATTAGCCCCTCAAACTGTTAGTAAGCAGTCTGAGGATTCTTTCCGCTCTCTTGGAATCTTGCTACATTTCTCTCTTTGCCTCTTTTCTCTTTTAATTTCTTTCTTTTTTCAGGGGCCCAACCTCTGCCTTTTGCAGTTACAAGGGTTGTGGAGTTTCAAAACTTTCAAAACAAAGTCTTCCTTCATGGCCCACTAAAACCAAAGCCCTATCATACACATCAGCCTCTCTCCATCCCTCTTCCCGCAGTATGTTTTAACAGTCATTTAACCGTGGACAAACGAGCTGTGCAGAGTTACAATGTGCTCTATCACTAGAGAACAACATCACGTGTATACCCACCTCTTCCTCTTCTGGTTCCCACATAGTAGACAGGGGACATGTGAGGCAGGTCTTCCCTCCTCCTCATCATCAACTGCAGCCTAACTTCGCATAAATGGACCAATGTGTTTGTGTGGTGTTTTATGAGATCACATATTCTCATCCCCCCTTGAACACTGCCATTCTTTGTCTCCGCTCGTGTTATACTTTGAAGTTCTACATTCCTCTCCCACTGCATCACCGGGGCAGCACAGCTGCACAAGGCCAGGTTTTTACAGAGCCAAGCAGAGCAGTGCTCCGGGTAAGGTGAGGCAAGAAATGCCTGCCTTGGAAGTAAATGATGGAAAGAAAGACAAAAGAAGGTAGGAGGGGAGACCAGCGTGAGAGAAGGAACAGAGAAGGGTTGAACAGAGGAACACTTGGAAAAGGAGGCTGTTCCTGAGCCGCCCACGTGAGGTACACAAACATCTATCTATCTATCTATCTATCTATCTATCTATCTATCTATCTATCTATCTATCTATCCGTCCATCCGTCTGTCTGTCTGTCTGTCTGTCTGTCTTCAAATGCTTGCAATCTTTCACTTTCTGTGAGCTTGTGTGTGTTTGTTTGTGTAAGCGTTTTTTTGTGTCTTTATGTGTGCGGTGCAGCGATCATATTTTCATCCACCCAGGGAAAAACCACCAGCGGGCCACAAGATTCCCAGCTGGGATCATCTCTAGACTCAGTCACACTCCACCCTGACCCCACAGGCTCCAACCGCAAACCCTAAGACCACGATGACACTGTGAAACACACACACACGCACACACACGCATACACATGCACACACACGAACATACACACACACACACCTCCATGCTCCCACAACCTTGAGGTTACCCTCTGCCAAAACATACTATGAGCTTGGAGGGACACAAAGTGATTAAATTCAGTGTGGAAATGAGAACTGAGTCAGTCAGTGATGTACATTTGAGGCCTGATGGAAGCTCTATAGAGAATGAATAATGACATTTAGCTGTATTAAATTTTACATCATGAAGGAGAACATGGCGTTGTGCATGTAATTCATATTGTTTGCCCCCTTATAGACTAAAAGGGCTTTAATACATAGCTATATGGAAAAACAGCTTCTGGAAACAAATTTAAATCCTTTCACATAAACTCCTCGGGCTCAAGTCCTGCCTCCGATGACCGACAACGCACCGGTTCACCCTTATTGACAGCAATACAGTATGACTAATTCTGGCCATGAATCTCTCCCTGCAGAGAGGCTGTCATGGAAGTGATTTGGCACAGAGAAGGCTCTCCTGGCTGAGCTAAAGACAGTCTGAAAGCCCCCATCAGTCTCTGGTGGTCTCTCATGGTTCTTTCTTTCAGCGCTATGAGAGATCAGGCATCGCTGCAAGAATTGAACTAATACACAAGTGTAGGAAGTACACATCATCTTAGTTTGCACACACTCACACGCACAGGCAAGGAGACATAGTTGCATCACAACTTAGCCTCCATTCAATGAATGATGCTGATAATCAAAGCTGACATACATGGAATCTGAGTTGGGGGAGGGATTTAAATGGGTAGGTGGGTTTGATCTGTGTGACTGTGTGTCTGTGTGTGATTTTAGAAGTGTGTAACTATGTGTTCATGTGAGGACAACGCAATCCTCATCTGGTTTCTATACTGGCTTGTCATATTTCATACCATGTGAGCTGCAAGACGGACCCTAAGCTCGGCAACGACCGAGCTGCCACATTCCTTCTCCTACTGGGCCAGGCACATGTAATAATAATGCAGTCCCATATGAAACAAATCGCTTGCTTTTATCAACATGAGCCCATGTAGTCACCACAACGTTCACCACAAGTCTCACTAGGACCACTTCTCTGTGATGGAATAACAAGTATCAAAACTGACAATACAACGTCTTATCTTGAAACATGGTGCATGTTTGTCCTGTTAAATGCATCTAAAGCCAGACCTCTAAACATGAATCCAGTGG
>NC_060154.1:16981653-16984731 GCF_021292245.1 Micropterus dolomieu | reverse complement strand
CACACACACACGCACACACACGCATACACATGCACACACACGAACATACACACACACACACCTCCATGCTCCCACAACCTTGAGGTTACCCTCTGCCAAAACATACTATGAGCTTGGAGGGACACAAAGTGATTAAATTCAGTGTGGAAATGAGAACTGAGTCAGTCAGTGATGTACATTTGAGGCCTGATGGAAGCTCTATAGAGAATGAATAATGACATTTAGCTGTATTAAATTTTACATCATGAAGGAGAACATGGCGTTGTGCATGTAATTCATATTGTTTGCCCCCTTATAGACTAAAAGGGCTTTAATACATAGCTATATGGAAAAACAGCTTCTGGAAACAAATTTAAATCCTTTCACATAAACTCCTCGGGCTCAAGTCCTGCCTCCGATGACCGACAACGCACCGGTTCACCCTTATTGACAGCAATACAGTATGACTAATTCTGGCCATGAATCTCTCCCTGCAGAGAGGCTGTCATGGAAGTGATTTGGCACAGAGAAGGCTCTCCTGGCTGAGCTAAAGACAGTCTGAAAGCCCCCATCAGTCTCTGGTGGTCTCTCATGGTTCTTTCTTTCAGCGCTATGAGAGATCAGGCATCGCTGCAAGAATTGAACTAATACACAAGTGTAGGAAGTACACATCATCTTAGTTTGCACACACTCACACGCACAGGCAAGGAGACATAGTTGCATCACAACTTAGCCTCCATTCAATGAATGATGCTGATAATCAAAGCTGACATACATGGAATCTGAGTTGGGGGAGGGATTTAAATGGGTAGGTGGGTTTGATCTGTGTGACTGTGTGTCTGTGTGTGATTTTAGAAGTGTGTAACTATGTGTTCATGTGAGGACAACGCAATCCTCATCTGGTTTCTATACTGGCTTGTCATATTTCATACCATGTGAGCTGCAAGACGGACCCTAAGCTCGGCAACGACCGAGCTGCCACATTCCTTCTCCTACTGGGCCAGGCACATGTAATAATAATGCAGTCCCATATGAAACAAATCGCTTGCTTTTATCAACATGAGCCCATGTAGTCACCACAACGTTCACCACAAGTCTCACTAGGACCACTTCTCTGTGATGGAATAACAATTATCAAAACTGACAATACAACGTCTTATCTTGAAACATGGTGCATGTTTGTCCTGTTAAATGCATCTAAAGCCAGACCTCTAAACATGAATCCAGTGGGCAAACAAAAATGTCTTGTCTTCAACTTTAATGACTACATTCGGAAAAATCTGTGACATCACAAGCACCCACTACTCTTGGGGTCGTTTAGGCAGCCTGCTCCTCGAGCCATATGTATTTACTTTAGGTTGACATATGGTGTGTCTGTGTGTGTCAGAGAGTTTACATACATGTATACAAATGTGTGCTGGAAAGAAAGAGACAGGAGACAAGTGAGTAAAGGAGAAAGAGAGGAAGGGAGGGCTGGTAAAAGTATTTTCCCGGGCTCTGAAAGTAAAATACGCACAGACAGTGGTGTGTTTTCACTGTAGCTCGATCACTGCTTGGCAAAATGTGGTTCTATTTAGAGGGGAGGGGGGGACTGCAGGGAGAGAGAGAGAGAGAGAGAGAGAAAGAGAGGGAGGAAAGGCAGAGAAAGGACACACACACACACACACACACACACACACACACACACAAAAATGAGCTTGAAACTCCTTAAGGGTCTAATTCTTTGTTCCCATCTATCCCAGTCTTTGTTGGTGTCAGTATGAGACTGTAAGACTCCCTAAGAACTTCTGTAGCAAATCACCCTGCACGACTCTGCTGCATGCTGAAGGCTGCATGTTCCCCATTAGAATGAATCGCTGTGTTCAATCGGATTAAGTGAGAGGGGGTACAAACGTGCAGCCGTTTGTGTACTGATGTGTGTGTTTGTGTATGGAAGTGTGCATGTCCATCTGTGACCATGGTCAAGAGGAGAATGTAGCAATGGTAAAAATCTGATTGAATGGGAATTTCCCTGGTTAGTTTCACTGTTGTTTCTATCATGTGGTAGTAGCAAAGCTGAACAGTCATTTATAAATGAACAAAATAAGGAAATGCTCATGTTTTCAAGTAAAATTTAAATACATCCCATGATAATTAAAAGTGGTTTTACATCATCTCTCATTCAGTTTGCAGAAATAAAAAGCATATGCACATGGTTGTAATTACCCAACTTTGTTAATCTTGAAAACTGGCCCAAGACGATACAACCAAACATGTCAGCCCTTTCAGGCTCACCAGAGGATATTGGAGAAAATAAATAAGATCATAGCCAGGTAGCCTTCAGGTCTGAATAATACCCTATTGTGTAAAAAAGTATTTACGACCCTTACAAAGCCTGTGTGTGTGTGAACAGACAGAGGAGACGATTCGAGTGACGCTGTCCCAGGCAAACACTGACGCTGCTTCGAAAGAGGTTTCCAGTGATAAACAAGGTCTCTCCACTCTGATAACCAGTGGTTCTTTAGAGGTCCTTTGAGAGCTTAACGGTGTCCATGACTGTGAAGAACTACTTGAACTTTCAAATGCTTTGCTTCAGTTTGCAGATTCATAAGTTTTTCCCATCAAATTGTGATATTTGGAGGGTTTAACTGTTAGTTGATCAAAGTAACTGTGACATGTAAGCTTGAAACCACATTATCCTTTGTGGTAATATCAGTGATGGACAACAGGAATACAAATTCCCTCATCTTGTGGAAAGCACAACAGGGATTAAAGGTTGTTTCACATGAGATATGTGCAGATGTTTATGCTTTTGATAGGAACACTGTAGGGTAAAAAAAAACAGCATCAAAACAGCTCTGGTAATTAAGTGATACTTGGATCAAAATTTCACATGTTCCGTAACAAAGTCAAGCCAAAAGAGTCTCCTTTGAAGAACTACGTTGAACTGTTTTTATTGAGAGTGGAGGAATCAGCGCAGTAGGTAGAAACATTTGAGATGTGCTCAGCTGTCCTTGCCAATACCACCCAGATGGCCACTCTCAATGTTAACTTCCTATCAGCACTTATGGCAACAAAGCACAAGGATGTGTCAATCACAAGCACCAGTGGGCTGAGGCA
>NC_060154.1:16845384-16981553 GCF_021292245.1 Micropterus dolomieu | reverse complement strand
ACACACACACACACACACACACACACACACACACACACAAAAATGAGCTTGAAACTCCTTAAGGGTCTAATTCTTTGTTCCCATCTATCCCAGTCTTTGTTGGTGTCAGTATGAGACTGTAAGACTCCCTAAGAACTTCTGTAGCAAATCACCCTGCACGACTCTGCTGCATGCTGAAGGCTGCATGTTCCCCATTAGAATGAATCGCTGTGTTCAATCGGATTAAGTGAGAGGGGGTACAAACGTGCAGCCGTTTGTGTACTGATGTGTGTGTTTGTGTATGGAAGTGTGCATGTCCATCTGTGACCATGGTCAAGAGGAGAATGTAGCAATGGTAAAAATCTGATTGAATGGGAATTTCCCTGGTTAGTTTCACTGTTGTTTCTATCATGTGGTAGTAGCAAAGCTGAACAGTCATTTATAAATGAACAAAATAAGGAAATGCTCATGTTTTCAAGTAAAATTTAAATACATCCCATGATAATTAAAAGTGGTTTTACATCATCTCTCATTCAGTTTGCAGAAATAAAAAGCATATGCACATGGTTGTAATTACCCAACTTTGTTAATCTTGAAAACTGGCCCAAGACGATACAACCAAACATGTCAGCCCTTTCAGGCTCACCAGAGGATATTGGAGAAAATAAATAAGATCATAGCCAGGTAGCCTTCAGGTCTGAATAATACCCTATTGTGTAAAAAAGTATTTACGACCCTTACAAAGCCTGTGTGTGGGTGAACAGACAGAGGAGACGATTCGAGTGACGCTGTCCCAGGCAAACACTGACGCTGCTTCGAAAGAGGTTTCCAGTGATAAACAAGGTCTCTCCACTCTGATAACCAGTGGTTCTTTAGAGGTCCTTTGAGAGCTTAACGGTGTCCATGACTGTGAAGAACTACTTGAACTTTCAAATGCTTTGCTTCAGTTTGCAGATTCATAAGTTTTTCCCATCAAATTGTGATATTTGGAGGGTTTAACTGTTAGTTGATCAAAGTAACTGTGACATGTAAGCTTGAAACCACATTATCCTTTGTGGTAATATCAGTGATGGACAACAGGAATACAAATTCCCTCATCTTGTGGAAAGCACAACAGGGATTAAAGGTTGTTTCACATGAGATATGTGCAGATGTTTATGCTTTTGATAGGAACACTGTAGGGTAAAAAAAAACAGCATCAAAACAGCTCTGGTAATTAAGTGATACTTGGATCAAAATTTCACATGTTCCGTAACAAAGTCAAGCCAAAAGAGTCTCCTTTGAAGAACTACGTTGAACTGTTTTTATTGAGAGTGGAGGAATCAGCGCAGTAGGTAGAAACATTTGAGATGTGCTCAGCTGTCCTTGCCAATACCACCCAGATGGCCACTCTCAATGTTAACTTCCTATCAGCACTTATGGCAACAAAGCACAAGGATGTGTCAATCACAAGCACCAGTGGGCTGAGGCAGTAAATAGCAGGATTATTTGAATAGCAGGCGTACATTTGACACACTGCAACAGAGTAACGTGCCCTTCATGCTTTGCTGTGAACTTCATTTTTAAATTGACTATGATCTGTAATAGAACACTGTCGAGCTAGAGGCTGTGAAAATAGACATTTTGCTAAATAACCATAA
Organism: Micropterus dolomieu; assembly: GCF_021292245.1. Taxonomy (NCBI): domain Eukaryota; kingdom Metazoa; phylum Chordata; class Actinopteri; order Centrarchiformes; family Centrarchidae; genus Micropterus; species Micropterus dolomieu. The sequence continues at coordinate 16,979,934 of NC_060154.1, read as the reverse complement.
AATATATAAACTAATAACAGTCTATATAATACGTTTACTTATTTCCTGCAACTACAATCACAAACCACCTCCTTGCCTCTCAATGAGAGTCATCATATTGATCTGTCATTGCTGGATCATTTTCCACAGGCTGATGTCAATGCGAATGCTGCTTAGCAATCATCAAAGATCATTTTCTTAGGTGAGACTCTTATCTCTTCACTGAGGTAGTCTAAAGGAGTGGGTTTTTTGCAAAGTGATGATAGTGAAGCCATGATGGCAGTGTGAAGTTATAGCTGCTTGGCCCCTGTTATAACAACTCTAGGAGTCTTGAGGAATGTGGGTTTGTCCTGCAGTCCGTTACTACCCCCTCTCTCTCTCTGTTTCTGCCTCACCCTGTGTCCCCTCCCCTCTCCCAAACAGGGCATTTCCCTAACTTTTTTCTCTTTCTCACAAGACTATAGTTCAATATTCCATTCTGGGGCACATATCCTGTCTGAAATTCTGACTCTGGACTCCTCGACGCCAAGGCACTTCGGTTGCAAGGTATTGTGTGCATTAGTGATCTGTTGACTGTAGCACAATCCAGTTATCAATGGCTTTGATTGTGACTATTGTTTAAGAAGCCCGTTGTTTCACGGGGGATTATCTCCTTATGCATAGATGGTGTTAAATCACAAGATTAAGATGCAGAAATGTGGATAAAAAGTTTAACGTGTTCCTAAGAGGGGGATAGTCGTAAGTTTCACTGTTTTACCGGCTTTTTGAGAAACTACATGGGGAAAAAAACCCGACACGGCTTGTCACGTTTTACAATTTGATTGCTCGCGCTGTTTGAGTTTTCATACTTTGGGATAAGTTTTCCTGGCAAGTGAAGTGGAATAAAAAAGCGTTCTAATATATTTCCCCCCTCTGGGATTAACTTGTGTTTCACCGAGGAGGAGCTGATGTTGCGTTTTTCTCCATTCATAAAGTCCCAGTGACATGCAGAGCTCGCTTCAGTGCTGCAGTATTGTGAAAAAACGTATTAGCTTTTAAATAAACTTGCAACAGTGGCTGTTTCATACTTTTCAAGTATAGCAAATGGAATCTTTTGTAGCTATAGCCTATCTTTTGTGGACTTTTGTGTCGCAATAGTGCATTTTCAGTAAACCTGTCTAATTGTATTGTTTTGCATCTCTCAGTATTCACTTATGAATGTGTAATTATGCTGTGATGTTTTACTTCTCAAATCACAGTGCGATTCCCATAAAATATTTTGTCATAGAGTCAGACTTAAAAATTATTCTTAGATGATTAATTGATAGGCTAATGCAGGTTGGATGCTTCACCTGCGTTATTTTGACAGCACTGCAGGAGAAGTGCTTAGCAGAGATCCCACTCGTTGGGACCAATTGATCAGGCATTTCTTTTGTTCGACATTGATCCCGCCTCCATTCACTTCTCATAGGGAAGCAGCTAAAGCGAACTTTTTTTGCCCCGCTTGAATGGAAAAATCATTAATTTTTTAAGTAGGCCTACTCAGGTCTTGAGAAGCTTAATAAGCCTACCTATGGAGTATCTACTAATGGTTTGCCATTGGAGTTATAATAGGCCACCATAAAGTGTGTGCCTGGCATAAAGGCTATGCCGGCACACACATTTTAATAGCCTACTTTTGTGTGCTCCTCAAAAATGAAAAATATGAAATATGGAATAATTCTATGCTATTAGGCTATGTTAACATTAGTATCTCTTACTTCCATCTCTTCCTGTCTAGTCCCTGTCTTGGCAACCGCTTCTCTCTCTCTCTCTCTCTCTCTCTCTCTCTCTCTCTCTCTCTCTCTCAATCTGTTTTTTCTCTGCATACTTGAGTGAGTTCACTGCTCATCTATCTCTTATCTTCCATTAAAATTAATTTCAGTCAGCGGGATGTGCGGGACCATATTTATTTTCTTCTCCTTGTCCAGCCCAGATATAGGCCTAAAATGTGGTTGAGGGCTGGGTCTGCTGAGGTTATGTACCAGGGACCCCCAGTTCACTCTTAAACCTATATAATGTCTATAATGAGGTGGAGACGAGAAAATAAACCTTATCGCTGTCCAATTCAGTTGGACGTTTTTCAATTTAATGTACCCTAATACAGTTAGGACAGGCTTGTAAGACTATATAGGCAGTGTATGGGGTTAGCGAATCCAAAATAATTTGATTAAGAAATCCAGACTCCATAACTCACATAATGATCAATAAGGGGAGTAATTTAATTTTGTGTCTTTATATTGATAAGTAGGATAATTGGTCTTTGTTAAAAATTACATACTCCATTCTTCTCTCTGATTGTGATATGTTTGATGGAGACAGAACATTTGAAGTTGATGGATCCTCTTTACCTCACCATTTAACTTAAACCTACCCCCAGTCTGTCTCTCTGGCTCCCTCTAGGCACAAGGCTATGATTTAAGGTAGGGATTTCCAACCTTTTTCGCCTGTGACCCTTTAAATCGAAGCAATGCAAATTTATGATCTCTTGTCATAGTCTGAATATATGAGGTGAGAGTGATATTTCCCTCTTACACTTTTTTATGTAAATAGTCCAAAGGACCTAAAGAGGAATACATACGCAGTTTTTCACAATAGAAAGCAAAGTTAAGAGAAAAATTTATTTTTTTTGGCATCTCATTGTTTGGGAACCACAGATTTAGGAAAAAACTGGATGGATGGAGGCTTGAAAATAAGAAACCTGATGCACAGCCATTATGCTTGAGACATTGCAGTTGTGTTGCAGTACAGAAATGTGGAGGCTTCTTCTGCTGTGGTTCACAGGGCAATAAAAATCTCACTCTTTATACGTGTTTCAATGTATAAAGGCTTCTTTGATTTTTTATTTTATAATAACAAGAATAAGTATTATGCAAGAATCCTTTTTAACAGCCCCTTTCATTAATATTCAACAGGGCTGGATCTTTGACACTCAGCATGTCTCTCTAATCAGTTTATGACTTTTCTCTCTGTAGTCTGTAGTCGTACATACAGTATTTGGTGTCTGTGGAGTGATAAACCACTTATGAGGCTGCTTTGAAGTTCAGTATATCGAAACCAGATTGCTGGAAGTCAGGGTTTAAGTGTCTTTTCTATTTCCTTACACGTTTTTGTCTATTCACTCTTCAACTCATATGTTTTCTATTTTCTCAATATAACCACCAAGCATGTCAAAAACAAAAAAAAATCAAATCAATGGATAATTCCATTGCAAACCATTTTACCGGGGAATGGTACAGTGTCCTGTTTGCAATGTTTTTATGATTGGGTAATTGGTGATTTGAGATGTGGGCAAGGGTAAAACTGATTCTAGTTTGTTTTATCAGTAGCCTACCTCCTGAGGAGTTACTTCTGCAGTTACCAGGATGTGTGCAAAGCTCAACTAAGTAACTAGTTAGGCTAAGTTACACTAACCAGTAAGCTGCCCATCAACCTCAGTCATTTGTAACACACTAACATCAGGTGTTGCATATTGAGAGTGCATGAAAACTATGTACCAAATAAGCAGAGAAGTTTAAATAGTTAGCTAAAAGTAAGTTAGTGCATGAATAGTTAAAATAATGGATAAGCATTCGAAATATTGTAGTTAGTTGTAAATAATGAATAATGCAATGTATAGCTAAAAGTAATGAATAAATAGTTGAAATGGTTAGCTAAAACTAATGGAATAACAGCTGCAGTACTTAACTAGCATTAGCAAAAAGTAATGGATAAATGGTTGAAGAATTATTTGCTAAATGGTTAAAATGTCCAACCTCTACCACTGCAATTAGTAACTTACAAACACAAACTTGACCAAAACAACTTAAAACTGGTGATTCAACTGTAGGCTATGCAAAAACTTTTGTAACAAGGTCCACATATCGTTAGAGTTAATAACTCTGCTTTATAATCAATTTAAATGCATACATTTAAAACATGGTGGGTGGTGCTTATGAAGGCTACATGAGCTCAACTGACAGGGCTGTGGGGGTCAGTCAAGCAAAAAAGATTGGAAACCACTATGCTAGATGAGCTTATCTACTGTCACCCCTAGTGTAAGTTTGAGAAGCCTCTGTTTTTTTCAAGTGTTTCTTATCTTTCTTTTTCTCTGTTGTCTTCTTTCTTCCTCCGTCCAGCCCTACTCTGGAGCGAACACCAGCACCTGGTTTGGATCCAGATTTAGATCCCTCTGCTCATCCTGGGTCCATACAGTGAACAGTCAGAGAGTGAGTTGTAAAACGAAAGTGCTACGGTTGGAGGGATAGCCAGACCTATCAATGGGATCAGGGAAGCTGGCTCAGGTGCTGCTGGGATGGGCAGCGGTGTGTCTTTCGGCGGTCCATGTGGTTTGTGGTCAAACTGGGGATGGATCGTACCAAGCTAGCCGATTCACCAGCACTGTGGACCAGAAAGAGGTGCAGCGGGTTCGACGCCGTGGCCAGGAGACACTGAGAGGGTAGGGATGAGAATCTGTGTGTGTCACTGTCTTTGGCAAATCCCAAATGAGCAGCAGTATTGATTTTATTCATGTTATACTGTAGAAGCATTCATAACAAGATAAATGAAGAAAATTGCATCAAGTTTGTTTTTGCATTCACAACTCAGAACATTTGTAGCTGTATTTGGAGAAGGTTTAAAATATAAATGGTTTTCTCCTCTCTGCTTTCCTGGCAGCGCTCTTTCAACTGCTGTGCTTTCTGGGCCAAGGCCAAGCTCGTCTTATACCAAATTATGCTGCTGAATACTACCACATTGTTTTCTCAAAAACAGCACATGTTCGACCTTAACAGCATGCTTGCCACACTGAAATCTCTTAAGTGTATTTACAGCAAATTGATGTTTTCATGGGAAAAGGAGGGAAAAGCAGCTTTCTATACATCTCATGAGGGGATGATGAGTGAAAAACATGACCCAAATTCCCCAGAGTGCATTAGTTAAACTGGAGAAAGTAGTTTAGGACTGCTGTGGGGAGATTGTTGGCCCCAGTGTTTTAAGTTGAGGCAGCCAACAGGGGAAATTGTGTGTGGGGGTACATATGAACATACATTTATGCATGTGTATGTTTTTTAAAGGTGTTGTTCATTTAAGTGTCTGTATGTGGGGAGTATTCAGTGAAATGAAGTACAGGGATCACATCACCTCTCACCAGCTGCAACCCCCCCACCTCTTCCCTGTCCCTTCTCTCTCTTGCATTCCAACTCTTTCACTTTGTTACCTAAACACCATGAATATGTGTGTTTGATGTGTGTCTATTTTCACTCCATATTTCGCCACTTCTTGAAAAACAAAGGATGTTTTGTTGGGGCCCATTTTCAGTGTCTGCATCAGTTATTCCAATCAGACTCCCATCTGTCCCAGCTTATGGTTCCCCCAGTGCCAAGCCACAGGAAATGAGGTATTCGTATCACCCGAGGGGGGTATGAAAAGGGGCATTTGTTTCACTGCTGTAGGTGACAAAGCAGAAGAAGGAATAACAAAGGGCAGGAAAAGTCTAAGAGAAAGAGAGTTTACGAGGAAATGGAAGAGAAGGTGAAGAAGAAATTGGGAGCGATGGTGAGAGAGATAACAAACAAATAACTAAAATGTGAATTTTATTCAGGTGTGGCTTATTAATATGACAGGCTAAAGCTCAAATAATGTCATACAACTAGTGTTTTCACTAAAAACATATCCAATGACGGCTCCTGCTGCGTAATAAAAGTAGATTTGTCTGCCTTGTTGCTCTTTTGGCTAACATGGAAGGCATTTGTCCATGTTTAATAAGAAAATGGGCCTCCCTTTGCATGTAGACATAATTTTAAAGGAGACGTTTTATACCAAAGTTTGAGCGAGCATGGTAGTCCTTCAACATTTCTACTCTTACGTCCAGTGTACTGTTTACAGCCCCCAGGACATCAATTGTCATTGGCATTGAACTCAAAACATTAAATGTATGATCTAGCTGGACAATAATTTGTCTAAGAGACAGTAAGCAGCCAAAGGAGAGAGTCAACAAACCAGGAGGCCTTGCACAATAGCATATTATTCCTGTTGAATAGTGTGCCATTTCATGAGAACATGTAACAAAATCCTGCTGACTTTTTCCATTACACTGTTAAGTTCTGGAAAGACTACTGTGTTAGGAATGAAATGCTCATGTATTGATAGTTTTATGTACCATAGTAAATAGGTAATGAGATTACACAGCATCTTTGAAACTTAGGGTATGTTAGGGCTAAAAAGCTCTGTTTGCACGGTGGGCTTCAGGCCAGTATGAGTACAACAAACCAGAGTTATTTGACAAAATGTTCGACATCTATTTGATTTTTTGTATGTATGGATTTCTGGGTGTTGCCTGGTAACTGTAACTTGAATTATTCCAAAACATTAAAGCACCTTCCAGTTGCAGTGGCAGGCTGGCCAACGCAAATATGCCTAATGTGTTAGATTTATTTTCAGTTACTGTTTGAGCGTCATTGGCTGAAAACGATCACAGTTCATCTGAAATCGGGTAAAATTAGTCGCCTACATGTGTGCATGTTTCATCTGACCACCTCTGGACAGAAGCCGTCGGGTGACGAAATCACATTTGTGATGAATGAGTAAGTGATTGACCCTGTGCAGTGGTGGCCAAATGTTTCTTACACAGGAGTTGTTGAATTTTTACTACAACTCATTCACCCCAACAAAACTATGGGCTTGTGTCGTACCGTGATGCTTTTGTCAAAGATTTGCAGCAGTTGAAGTGGACTGTAACTCTGTATGGGTTTCACAGATTCTCTGTGTGGGAGGTAGTTTAATGATAGTCATTATGCTGGCCTTGGGCTGGAGTGCAGTGTTTATTTGCTGGCTAAAACTCCATATCCCCTGGTCTGTCTCTGGTAGCGCTGGGTCTGATGCTGACTGACTCTGATTTATTGGCTCCCACTGCAACCTGGCATCAGTCCACTCAAGGGCGGTATCTGATCAGACCTTAGGCTGGCTGGCCTGCTTTACTCAATGGGTGATTGACCGTCTGGTTGGTAGAATGAGAAGAGGAAAGTGTGAGGCAGAGACTGAGAGTTTTTGCTTGTGATTTCAAACATACTACCAACTAAAACAATTGAATATTTATAGTTTAATAAGATCTCTTGTATGTTCAAGTTGAAGAATCCAGCCAATTGTCTTATTTGTTTTTTTTTTTTTGCAGCCACTCACTTTATTAACTTAGCCGAGATTGGCCCAGCTATACCCAGCTCTGCTGAAGATAGATGCCTGGCTAACTTGGCTAATTTGTCAGCCCCAAAGCAGAGAGTTACGTTCAGCCATTCAAGTCCCTTTCAGGATAATGTCACTACCACCCTGATGGCCTGGATGGGGTCCTCGATTTACTGCCTTGGCTTATGCCTAACTTTAAGGAGAATAAAATAATTTCCCTTTCCCCGTTTACCTCAAAGTCTTCTGAGGAGTGAGGAAGGAAAACAGCTCGAGAAAAGAATTTATATTTGGGATGAGTGAACAATTGCCAGTTTCCATTTCTGTTTTATGTGCATTAGGTTCCATTTCAGGTTTTTATGTGTCTGCACTTTATGCTTACTATATGTGAAGTCTAAGACTCAGCTGTAAAGGAAGGATTATCTGGGACAGCTGATTGGCATGGGGTTGGTTAATAATGTGGTTTCTACTTAATGTCAGACTGTATAAAAAGATACAGCCATCACTTTATGTCCCACATTTGACATCTCTGCACACAATAAAAAAAATACATACACACATTTTGCATTCACACACATAAAAGCATTGAATGAACGTATTTATGTGCATAGCTGTATTTGATTTACAACTACCTCTGCTAAACGACACGTGATTAAAGCTGATCACAAACAATATTAACTTTGCCACAAATCACTTGAGTAAAGAAAGATCATGAGTAATGGCATTTATTTTTATTCAAACAGAACAATAAACAAATATCCCCTCTGGGGTTTGTGTGGTAGACCACAGTTTCAGTTATTGTGCTATACAACTGTATCGCCTCATCACAACACACACCACAATAGTATTAAGTGATTTACTGTAGGTTTTCTAAGTTTCTCTGTTACGCTTACACAGTCATTCCCACTTTATAATTTAATTCTGCTAAACAATGACTACACTTACCTTTGATACTTTTGTACATTTTACCACTAATGTTTACTTTGACTTAAATAAAACTGAAAAACAAAACTTTTAAGTATCTCTAATTGTTCTGAGTAACTCGTCCACCACTGATTAATATCCATCTGCATTATCACCATCTATAGTTGGATCATTTTCTAGTCTTTTAACATCCCAACACCTAAATCTGATAGGTGAGCAACAAGCCCAGGTGTTACTAGAGGCAGCAATATGTGAGAGTTTTGCCGAGGGGGGTCAGATACCAGGCAGATGACCTTTGGCCTATGACCAGAACACTGACACACACATACACATACATGGACCCCTGACCTGGGGCCCTAGCAACTGTGAACTTCTGGTCTGGGTCTTTATGGCAACAGACTTTCTGTAGTCACTTTCCGTGCCTGCCCGGTGCTGCCTTTCCCTGTAGGTCAGCGGAGGCTGGATGCTCTGAACTACCCTAACCTTTGACCCTGTGGATTCCTGCATGAGAAGAGGACCCTCAGGCTACAGCCTCATAACTTTTCTGCAGATTCTGCCTAATTTTATAGCTCTTTGCTAACCACAAAAACGGAAATACTTTAAAACAGAAGAAAATCAACAAGAGCTCCAACCAATTAATCAACTAATTGCTTCAACTCTAAAATTGATTAATTGAGTTTCTTGATATGGTAATATAAGCAGATTGTGATACCATAAGTAAAATGTAGTTTTATATGTTTGTGGTTATTATAGTTATTCAATGTCCGCAAATCTCCGTGAAACTGCCTTCCCCTTCAACTTTGAACTCTGACTGCAGTATCCTTTTTCCCTTCATTCTTCATATTTCCCCTTGGATGAGGTGGCAGCCATTTTCCTTTTATTCCTATTAGTGGCAGTTAATGAGCGATTCACGGCCCGGGAGGCAACTTCAAAGGCAGCAACATGGCCGCAGAAGAGTTAATCTCCTTTAGATTGAGCCCTGAGAACAGTAGGACATTTCAATATTGAGGAAAACCCCCGCGGCGTAATCTCCTTTTTTTATGGCTGTCTTTCATTCTGTTTTACTTCAGTTCATCCTCTAAAGCCTCCTGTATGTGATAGTAGACCAGGCATTGACCTGGAGGAAAGACTGAGAGAGAGACAGAGAGAGATAGAGATAGAGAGAGAGAGAGAGAAAGGGAGAGAGAGGAAGAATAACAAACCAGAGCACCACAGGGTCAGACCATAATCCTTCAAATATTGACATCCCCAAGGTCTGTAACAGTACAAAATATTTAACACTTTGTGGAGAAATAGATCGGGGAAGAAGTTCACTGCTCACTAAGTGTTGGAATGCTGATTGCTCTATGCATTTCTGAAGTTTTTTCGAAGCTCTCTTTGGTTAGTGTGTTTGCCCCAGAAATTCAACCCCCGCCAAGAGTCTGACCTCTTCTTGCTTGTGCTGCTTTCTCCTTTGTTTCCATATCTCTGTTTTCCGCTCCCACTCCCCCACTTCCTCATCTTCTCAACATAAACTTGTTTTGCTTTCCCTCCCACTGATCCCCTGTTCCTTTCCCACCGTCCTGTCTTCTCTCCTCCTAACTCTTTCTTCACACTTTCTCTCTAAAAACCAACCTTACGTTTTAGTTTCTGTGAATCCCCTAAAGAATCCGCAGCCCTAGTCTTTTTCCCCCCATTCCTTTTTTATTTACATCTTCCTTCTTTGTCTGACTACTAATTCTACCTACAGAAATATCTCTCATCTGCCTGCCCACCTGTTTGTCTGTCTCTCTATCTCCCTGTGCCATCTGGTAATGTGTTTGGAGGTGTGCTCTGCTCTCCATCAATCAGAGATTCAAACCCCAGCTGTCATTTCCCTGGTGACAGCCTGGGGTTACAGATACTGTCTGGTGAGGAGGAGAAGAAGGTCATCTGTTTCACGCAGGAGGAATCAGAGCTAACACTTAATTTCCCACTTAAATTCTGGTCTTCTAATCTAATCTAAAAGCTGTACATTCCTGTTCTCTTGGCTAACAAAACTACTTTTAGTGTCATGTGTCATGTTGATTTTTTAAGTTTTAGCTGTCTGCCTGTATGTCCTTTGGATTCACTGCAGCAGTTAAACGATTAATCAATTAGCCAATCCACAGAAAATGTATTGACAAAAATGTGATAGGAAGTTAATTTTTTAAAGGATTAGTTGGACTAGTAGGATTAGTATTTGGGAAATACACTACGGGACTAGTAACTTCTTTCTGCCCGACACATAAATCCCTGTGAAACACTAAATGTAGCAATTATTGAGTTTCGGAGGTGCTGCTAGGTGGATTGTAGAAAGAGCCAGGCTATCTATTTCTCCATTTCCAGTCTTTATGCTAAGTGAAGCTAACTGACTTATACATATTTATTGTGCAGACAGAGATTGGTATTAATCTTCAATATCAAGTTTTCCCTTCTGCGGCTCTGGAGGGAGGTCTGCAAAGTTTAAAAAAAAATAGCCTTGATGATGTTATGATGTCATCAAAGGGCCTTCAGTTAGGCTTGAGATAGAAAAAAATTAAGTTATGAATTGAGTTTGAGAAATGAGGGCATTTAACAGGCATGAATGGAAGATGCTAATGAGTTGCGTCATGGGTAATGTCACACTCAAGACTAACAGTCAGTATATCTCAGCCTCCGCAGTACCAGTTTTGACCTGTCTTCTTTAAATCTGTCTCTTGCAAGTCTCCCAACTTTATCGCAGTAAAATACTAAACACAAGTCCTTGGTCACTGTCAAAAAACACTGGGTACTCTAGCGTTGCTTTAAACAGTCGTAAATTATGTCCTAGAGGCAAAAACTGTCTTGACTGAAGAGATTTGATCCAAATGACTTTACCATGAGCATCTGGATCAGGCTATATCCCAATTTACCAAACTGTGGTCTCTTAATTCTTAGTCATGCCATCAGCAAATGCAAGCAACTAACCACCAACACAGATGACCACAGATATACCCGTCATTATACGCGTTGAAAGGTCAATAAGGATATCATTAGTACCACCACATTGTTGGAATCCCTCCAGCTTGTTAGCTTTATGGGTGTTTCACTTAAGTGCACCCACTGACTCACGCACACTTCCTTATAGAACAGCGATTTGGGTTTTGGGATTGATGCGTGTTGGTTTTTTTACTCCATTTCTAAATAAACTGAGTTATAAGTAGGCGTGTAATTATTCACGGAAGATAAAAACTCTTCGCATTAGCTTATAGGGAAACTGCAGACCTCAGTCCCACTGCATGTTTGTGTGTGTGCTTGTGTGCTTGTGCGCGTGTGAGCAGAGGCCGGTTGACTCTAGATGTGGTTTAGCCATCTCCTCGGAAGAAAACGTTGTGGCTAACCTGTCAGTCCAATCAATGGCTCCGTAAGCTGTAATGACTCTTACATCTGTCAGACAGGGTCAAAGTTCACTGCAGGCACTCCGCCGGTAAGAATCAGAGCTGAGTGAGCGGCAGTTATGCAGAGCAGCAGTGGATATTTGCCAGAGAGCAGGACAGCCAGGCATGGAATTTGGGAGAAAGGACGATTTTATACATCCTGTCCTTGCAAGTTTAATTTTAGCCTAGAATGAAAACAAAATGCTTCTCCTCGTGTTGTAGATCCCTCGCATTTCCTTCTCCACCTACCCTGATTGAAAGTACCTCCATCTATCACTCAAGGAGGCTTTGTATCAAAGTTTGCTTTGTTTAGTCTGAAAGGAGAGGTCAGGTCAGCTCATAAAATAACTCATAACTGTGTGTATTTGTTTAGTGGTTTTATTATAATATATATTAACATGTTTGGGAGGTCTGCGTGAGTAGTGAGTTTGTTTGATTTTCCTTTTTTTGTCTCTGTCAGGCCCAATGTGTGTGGCTCTCGCTTCCATTCATACTGCTGTCCGGGCTGGAAGACTCTGCCGGGAGGGAACCAGTGTATTGTTCGTAAGTTCCTCCATCCTTGAATCCTCTTTAATACGGTACTACAAATCCCAGTGGATAGCATAACAGAAAGGCATAGGATAATTCTGTTTATGTCTCATGCACAGTGTGGCTGAAGACATACAAAATGAATGAACCAATTAAATTCACTCTCCTCCTCCTCTTCCTCTTCCTCTCCCCAGCAATTTGCAGGAATTCATGTGGCGATGGCTTCTGTTCCAGACCCAACATTTGTACCTGTTCAAGTGGTCAGCTCTCTCCCAGCTGTGGAGCAGGAGTAGGAGGTCAGTAACAATGTCACTCATCACACCCATACGGTAACTGCAGCATCATCAAACATCAAGCGCCATCATAAGGTGGTAACAGAGGAGCAGGAGAACAGCTATTTAGCTGCATTCGAGCCATTAAAGAGGTGGTATTATGCTTTTTGGCTTTTCCCCTCTCCTTTATTGAGTTATATTACTTTTTGTACATGTAATAGGTTTGCAAAGTGAAAAAGCCCAAAGTCTAGCCCAAAGGGAGTTCCCATCTCCCACAAAAAACCCTGCTCTCAACCACTTGAAAACAGCTCGTTTGTAGTCCAGCTGCTTTCTTTTCATCCCTGTGATGTCACAGGGATGAAAGCTAAATGCGCCTCATATAACAGTAACAAAAAATTGTTACTGTGATGTAGAGACAGAACTCAGTTATAACTTTATTGATGAAAGATACTTTTTTTTACGGATTAATAAGTCACCACTCTGAAACTCTTGCTCCAGTCCATGTTGCCAAGCTGGTCGGCAACATGTAGCCTACAGCTAAAATTGAAGCTGTTTACGGGCTTCTCGCTGACCCGCCCTTCTCTGCTTCTGATTGGCTATTACCAGCTTTTCGCTGACCTGCCCTTCTCTGCTTCTGATTGGCTAGTAGACCTTAACTAGGAACTGCGCATGTGCAATTCCCAACAAAGATCATTTAGAGACAAGATGTATCACTCAGGGTAAAAAGAGGAGCTGCAGCAATGTGCAGTATTAAAAAAAAAAAAAGGTGTTTTTTGAAAATTAAACCATGTAAACCTGTTCTGGTACAACCTCTAAATAAGATTTTGAACATGAAAATGAGCATAACACCTCTTTACATTCCATTCATCTGACAGTTTAATCCAAACATCATCAGAAGCAACTTGGGGTTCAGTGTCTTACTCAAGAACACTTTGGGGATCAAACCACCAACCCTTATTCGATTAGTTGATCAAAGTAACGATTTAGGGAACTCATTTATCGTTGAATGTAATTTTTCACAGTCCCCAGTTCCAGCTTCTACAATTGTATTTGCAGATTTTATACATCTTATTTGATTGTAAACTTTATATTTTTTAAATTCTACTATCAGGGATGCTTGCAGAACAAACTTATTTGGAGAGTTAGATTAGAAGATCAATACCGCTCTCGTATATACCAACTGATTCCAGCCAAGAAATAGTCCAGCACATATCCCTTCGTACTGTTAAAATGGTGAACTGTAGTTTTTAAGCTTTGGTTTTCTAAGGATTAATGGACAAATGGGATTTAAACTACTGATAAAAGGATATTGCCTGTTACACTGAGCAGTGTCAGTTCCCACTCATCCAATTGCTCAGCTATTTTCCAAATGTAATGGTTCCACTTTTCTCTCATGGGAGCCAGAATAGTACCGTATCAGTGTAATAGTGGTGTATTGAGTCCCAGGCCTGCGCTGAAGCTTGCAGGTCACAGGGTTTGTCAGGATTAAAGTTGAGAGTCTGGCTGCCCCAGCTCAGTCTGCTGGGCTTAGACACAGACCACTCAGGATGTGTGTGTGTTTGGAATGGAGCGAGGTGTTTTACTGCACACGCAGAGTGTGTGAAATCAAGTTTGTCTTACTGAGATTAGTGCAGTTTGTGCAGGGTTTAAATATGAAGTTAATATGTGCCGGACATGCAGAAAACATTGTCGTTAAGCAGCACTTTGGGAGCATGCAAAGTATGTGTCGATGTGTGTATTAAGTAGCGTGCAGTGTTTTCAGCTTCACTGCTTTAGTCGGCCAAAGTCAGCTCGTCAGTTACGCCTGGCCCCTGCCAGGCCCTTTTGCACATGCTCACATTCCATTAGGCCTGCGAACACACACATTTTTCTCTTGCACAACTGCACACACTGACAGACACGTATATATACAGTCATGCTCTTATACAGTAAAACGTACTCACACACATCACACAACTACACACAGTGAGCATCAGTTGGCTGTGACCCAGAGGTGTAAAACAGGATCTGTTTCAGCCATAAGTAAGAATGACCCTTAGAGGAAGGGCATGGAGGGTGCGGTAGAGAAAAACAGCCTCTGACCTGTATGGCAGGATACGCATAGATCTCCCGCAAAGTCACTGCTTTGGCAAGAGCTATGAAGTCATGTTCCTGAGGGGCAGGAATAGCCAGAGAAAGTGAAGTGATAAATTAGAGGGAGCGCTTAGCAGAGCTGGACCGAACTAGGTGTCAAACTCTGCGATTCTCAGCTTTCCTCAGCAAGGATTTATGGTGGCTTTTTTACAGGTTTACAGGCAGTGGAGAGGCAAGAAAGGAAGCTATGGATATATTGTATGGTCTGAATAATCAGAGACAGCTTTATTGTTCATGATAAGTAAACGTGAAATATATTTCAGTGTACTGTTTAGAGTCTATCACTGCAAAAGACCTCCATTTGGCAGCCTTTGTGAAGGTCAGAGATCAAACAGCTTTATGACCTGAGAAAAACATACACCCATCAGTGAATGCTGTATGCTGTAACCATGTAGAGGCCATACTTGGTAAAAGTTTGCCGTCTCTTCCATCAATGATTGGTCCCAAACATGAAGCTATATCTCTGTTAATTTCCTCACTGTAGCTGCTCCCGAACTCTACTGTGTCTAAATTACTGTTATATTTGGGTAAGATTCCAATTGTCTTTGCTCCATTTTTAGGCTATATTTTATTATAAAGCTTTGTTTTGATTTAAATTCCAAGAGAGCCATACTCCCTGTTTTAGGTGTGTTTAGCATATTATTAACTTGGAAAACTGTTTTCGCAGCATTATCTGTCTCAGAGGCTTTAGGGCACGCCAAGGGAAGGCAAACAATCCACATCGTGGTTCTTGTCTCCCCAAATGTGCTAACTCCCAAATTCAGCTTTTGGAGAGAGTCCACCATTTAACAGGATAATTCAGTGCAGTTGCAAATTGCAGCTCTATGTAGATTCATTTGGAAACGCCAATTTCCTTTGCCTTAATTATACAGCCTAATTGTAGCACCCTGGTTTGTAGGTTATAGATAGCATCTTTATGTCTCACATCTTGCCTGTGGAATGCAGATGTTTAAATAAAACAGCAACACATTTGAGACCTTCTACATGTAATCCACATGCCTGTGTTGTTGTTATGTCCACACGGAAGGTTGTCTATGACTCTCCCTGGAATTTCTGCTGTTTGAACAATACAAGCATGTGTTTCTGTGGATAGCCTAGCAGACCTTTAGAAAAGACACATGTCCAGGATTGGTTAAGTAAAATCTTTGTGAAGCTGAGGTGGCGCAGTCACTGCAACGAGTCCCAGTCACAGATAACCTGGAGTTACATGTCAGTTCCCAGACACCAAGGGTTCATGCTGTAAGTCAGCCTTGTAATAAACCCACGGACGTTTTAGGGCAGAACAGCTGTACTGAGGATCGTATAAGGTAATCTTTATAACCTTGTCTTCCCATAACCATAATTACGAAATCATTACAACAGACGTTCTTGCTCTAATGCTGAGAGCCAGCTGTGTTTAGACTGACAGGCTTCCATTGGCTATTGACTAGGTGCACTTTTCAGACCTGGGGAAGCTGAGAGAGTCCTTTTAATTAGAAGCCATGCTCTGTCATTTTAGGTATGAGGTATGTAAGCAAATAAATTGGTCTAATTTACCAAGTACAATGACGATATGTGTGAGGGACAGAGTTTACTATGTGAGTTTCCTTAAATGTTAAGATATTCTATTTGACTCAGCCTGCTATGACAGCATCTCATGCAGCTTTCTGTTTCACTACGGTGCCTATCCATGCTGAAACTAGGGCTAACTTGTCACTGGTCACTCGGGTGTGTGTAAATCAGGACAAAACACAGCTATAAAGCTCCTCAGTTTTACATCAGACACAGATGTCCGCACACACACACACACACACACACACACACACACACTCAACACACAAACACACTCAACACACAAGCCTGGACTTCCTGTGTTTCGCAGCCTCTCGTAAAAAACACCCAGATGTGAGCAGCTCACCGACGACACTACCAGAATACAGAGGTGCATTGTCGTGCCGCAAAGCTACACCCAACTCCTTATGCTCAACGTCTGGAAGACACACACACACACACACACACACACACACACACACACACACAAACACACGCACACACACGCACATCCCCCCACCCTGTTGCACTACACGTGTAGCTTTCCAGGCACGGGTCATTGGGCAGACCATCTCTCTCCACCTGCGGGGGATGATGTGCCATGTGGAGGGGGGAGGAGGAGGGAAAAAGTTAACCAGTGAGATCATCTCCTTCTGTCTCCAAATGTGCTTGTTTGCCTCCCTCTCCCCTCCTCCTCCTTCTCCCATCTAGTTTATGTCACAGAAACAACACATGACTCTAACAGATTTTCTGTGACTACATCTCTCGAGCACCTGTCCCATCATCCTCTGATCCTGAGGGCAGGGAGTTCAGTGACTATAAGTGGAGAGAGAGACTCTTGCTGCAACGTCTCCTGTCCTACCAGCCAAACATCTTTCCCCATATGTTCTTGACCTAACACTTTGCGTGGGGTGGGGGTACTTTTTGTAAAATGGAAGCGTTACCCAAGTTGCCCTCAGCTTTGTGGGAGTTTGCGTTGCTGCACGCTGGAACAGTTATTTCCATGGTTTGTTCCATGGTAGGGAAAAGTAAAATCACTCACTGCAGTCATTATTCATGTTAAACATCACATCTCCAGTTGTTGGCCTTGAATGAAGAAAGAGAGTCAATAGAGTGTACAGTGTTAACCTCATGTCTTGAATGGGGCTGAGGATGAAACCTGAAAGGAAGACCTCACCCGTCTCCCATGAGAGTGAATGAGAAGAAGGGAGAGAAAGAGAGACAACACATTAGTACACTGACCTATAAACCCGGCCTGCCCGAGAGTCCCAAACTATTTGCTTTAATTTATCACCACATGTTGCCATGTGACACAATCCAGACAAAAAGCAGTTTCTGCCAAATCTGTACATAGTCTGCCAAGTGTAACACATGAGAAAGTTCACTGGAATTCCTTCTAAACTTTAGATGCATTAAGTATATGGAACGAATGAACACTTTGTTGACAGTTTCAGCGAATTAGACCTCTGCCTTGCCTTTACTGAAACTACACACAGGCCCACATCCAAGATTCGTGCTATTGTGCTTTGACTCATGTAACTGAAGTCTGTCCTGTGTAAATTGCCAGTAAGGCAGGCGTGGGTGATTACAATGAAAAGCTACCTAGAGTATATTCACTCATCATGACTCACACAAGTCGTATTTAGTGTGTTTGGTTACAGTCAGAAGAAGTGGGTGGATTATAGTGGCTGAAATGCCTCCTGTTGGCAAGTGTGCAAACTCAGAAAGTCTCATTAGACAAACTCAGCAACGGGGAAGCGCAGTCATTTCCCCTCTGCTCCACAGCTCTGCATGCCAGAAATTTTAAAGAAAGAAAGAGACATAAACAGACACATGGAGAGAGAGAGAAAGAAAGAGGGGGGGGGAGGAAATTAATGTTCAACTTGCGATTTAGATATAGATGGAGGAGCATGAAAGGCACTGAGGGAATAGACAAAAGTGAAGGAAGGAAGAAAAATAAAGGCACAGGCAGGACAATAAAATATCCTCTTGAGCCAGGATGAAAGAAAGAAGAGGATGCAAGGAAATATTTAGAGGATACAGTTTTCTAACATCCAGCACTGTAGGTGTTCGGTAAAGGCTGGCTCAGCAGAAAGCTGCCTGTCTGCCAGGAAGACCAATTAGTTTCCCTTATGAAAGCTGCTGCTACGTGTTTGGGCTGTCAGATTGACCCTCTCACAGTCTGGTATAGCAGTCTGCCAGCCATAATACTTATACCACAACAGCACTTCTAGTTTGTTACTCCCACACATTCTCTTACTTCGCTCCTCTGTGCATCCTGTTTGGATTTTATTTTGCCATTGTACCTTACTTCTCCGCCCCTCTCGCTCTTAGCCCCCTTACCCAGTTTCCCTCTCCTCTCAGCAAATTCCTGACTTACTGACTGACTGACTGACTGTAGTATACAGCTGGCTCGACTTATTGCCTATCCCCAGTCTGCTTGATTAGCTTTGGTTTTGTGGCCTAGGGGCCTTTGAGCCTTGTCTCTTCATCTAAAGCTGCCAAAGAAACACCAGCATTGTGCAAACCCAACTGAAGTGGAAAAATCCTCTTAATGTGTTAAAGTGGCCATGTTTTTTTCAGGTGTTTGAAAACAACTCTTCAGATCAGATTAGATTCAACTTTATAGTTGAGTACAATTAATGAAATGCAGTTGCGCTCATATGTACATAGACATGTACATAAATACACACATAAATATACTACAGGTCAGATACAGGTCAGAGAATATGTGTTGGTATGTGAGAACATAAATAATGCAGTGAGAACATAAATGGTGCAGATAAAAGTGTCTTTTTGATTGGGTAACAATATAATGAAGCAATCTAATCAGTCGATCCATTAATGCTAATTTCTTAAAAGTTTAGGTTTGGTTGATAATACCAGTAAAAAAAATTTGAATGAAACCTTATTAATAAAGTAGTAATTGACTCAAAACATATGTTCAAAGTTCCTGGTCTTATTTATTTTGTGGTAACGCTTATGATATTTTATGAAACGAGGGATGTGAAGATCATTTTTGAAGTTTATCTGTTCACACATGCCTTTCCATCTTTTTTCATGCCCTCCCCACTCATCATCCCACCCTATCACCCCTTCTCTTTCCTCTATCTTACAGTTCAGTCCTGCAACGTCAGGTGTATGAATGGAGGCAGCTGCACAGAGGACTCGTGCTCATGCCCGAAGGGCTACACAGGCAGCCACTGTGGACAGCGTGAGTGAAAACTGTACAGCCAGCACACCGGGGTATTAATAGGGGGTAGTTCCACTGTGTCACCTGCTAGAGTATACTGTATAGTTATAAGGACCAAATGTCTTCAGAAAGAGACAAAGTAGATGAAAATTCTGCAAATTGACCTCATTTTGATAGACTTGCACCATAGTTCTGCCTTTAAATTTGCTCAAATGTATGCAGCAGGTGTAGAAAGTTTTAGGATTAGGACTTATTAAGACTATTCTAACTTTTGAACTTGGCTAATTAGTCATTAATGGTCCAGCCTTTACTTGCTGCATGGCCAATCAGAAAACCAGTACACTGTATACTTTGAGTTATATTGCCAAATATATGGTCGAACAATTCTGTTGTTAAAAACAAAAACAAGTTGTACTGTTGATGATTTTTAAGGCTTGCAATCGGGTTTATTTTTGGGTTAGAGTTTAAAGTGAGGCATGAAGTGGATAGAGTTGGAGTTATTGGCAAAAGAATTTATGTCATCAATGGAAATCCTCAGAGATGTTTGTAGTTTCAAACACATAATACATTATGTGTTTATGTGTTGGTTATACAAGTGATTAAAATGTGAAGTCATCTGAAACTTTATGAAAGATCTGCGTTTGTATATCTGTGAGAGAGAAAGAATGTGCTAAATGTGTAATTCTCTATGAATCACTCTCTTTTCCTCTGTCTCCTCTAGCTGTGTGTGAGAATGGCTGCCAGAACGGTGGGCGCTGCATCGGGCCCAACAGATGTGCCTGTGTCTACGGTTTCACTGGCCCGCAGTGCGAAAGAGGTGAGAGCTCATCCTCCTTTCTATGTTGATACAGTACTTTATGATTCTCCACTGTCCTCCTTTCAGCTTAGTTTGTATAGAAATGATAGAGGCCTGCTGGTACTAGTCCTTACTTGGTATTATAGTAGGAAAACCAAATGATTCTGATACTTTCCCACTTTTTCTAACTATTCATTTTCACAACCTGAGTCTTATTTGGTATTAATTCATCACATAAGTTGGAACGATGTTATACTCACTAACTTCATTGCTGAGATTTGAGAATATGGTAACATCCAAAAGGGCAAAGAAATTATGACAGGTCAGATGATCAGCAAATTTGTTAACAAAACCCACAGTTAAGAAACCCATTAAACTGTTTTTTTGATTTCGCAGACCAACTTACTAGTACCTTTCACCTACGATATGTAACATAGTTGGGCGCACACACATTTTGTTCCTTTGTAATGAAAACTCACTGTTTTCACCTCCAAATATGTGGCTCATGTGGCTAAAGTGAGCATTTGTGTACAGTTATCATAACTGATGAATAATAATGACCAAACTCCATTGTGTGCCTTGACTAAAATAGCTTGGGAGTCAACTGAGCCAGAGCCTGATTGGCTAGGACATGGAAGCCCAGTACCCAGATTGGAGGGGTGGACCATGGTGCCTTTTATCAATAGGTTCCCTACCCACACACATACTCTTGTTTTAAGGAATATATCAAATCAGGAAGGCTTTGATGTGGCCGTGCAGTCTTCAGTGTTGTTCCTATCAGACCAGACATCCTCTGTTAGTTCATTTCTTCAGTGATTGGTGAGAATTCAGGGCCTTCTAACGTGGATGACTTCATACAGTTTGCTCAGACAGATAGTGGGTGTTTGTCTGCTGAGCTTTGAACAGAAGCCTGAGGTCTGTGTGTGTGTGGTGGGAAGTGATGGCAGGGTGTTGAAAGTAGGTGGTACTGTCCCATAGCACATGAAAAAAAACCTGAATTAATGGCTGTACTTAATTTCACCTCAGTTAATTTCACCTCAATTTCACCTCAGTTCACCTTTCAGAGAAGAAGAGGTACCTTAACACCTTCAGATAATCTCTTTCACCAAACTCACTTTTCTGTGACCCTCACCTGCCACCTCCATCCTCTTCCCCTGCTGTTCCCTACACAAATAACAAGTTCATGGCCTGTAATTTCACTCACCTCATTCATCTCAGCCTTAATTCTGCATATTCCTGCTTCTCTCTCTCTCTCTCTCTCTCTTCTCTCTCTCTCTCTCTCTCTATCTATCACCAGTATTCTTTTGTGTGTTCGCTTGTATTCTTCCCGCTGTTTTTCACTGAAGCTACCACTTTCTATTATTTTTATGATCTTCCTCTCATTCTCCCTACCTCATCTTATTTATCCATGAAACTCTTGTTTTCATGGAAAATACAACATTTTGGGGGATGAGTTTGTCTGAGGGAGCCTTAAAGACATCTGGCAATAAATACCCACCACCCCACCCCACCCAACACCCCACCAGGAGTGACAGAATAGACTTTCTTTGTGGAGTGATCATAGACATTTCCTGATGAGGAGTGGAGCAAGATAGGGAGAGGAGCGAGAGAGAAAAAGATAGAGGGGAGGAGGGAGGAAGAAAGGAGGGACTAGCTGAAAATAAAAATGGTCTCCCCAGCTGTGTACACAAAGCCTGGTGGAGGGGAGTACAAACACTCCATGTTGGGGGAGACTGCTGGACCGGCAGGTATTCACAGGGGAAACACTTATAAATCTTTGTTTGTGTGTGTTTTTGGTGCCAAATATCCTTCAGAGAGAGAGAGAGACAGAGACAGAGACAGAGGGAAATGGAAACATTTGTCTTTCAGCTTGTCCAAAAACAGCTTAGAAGAATTGTTAGAGCACTGTCCAAAAAAAATCTAAATTCTGAGACTACATATCCTCTGAGATATTCAATAATTTTGACGATAAATGACCAGTAAATTTATTTAATAAAGTGTTTGGACCATCCATGGTGTAATCTCTCGAGCTCCTACGGCTCTATCGTATAGTGTGGTTTGAGTCCATGAGTCAGTAGATTTACAGTGTGATTCAGGGAGGAGACAGCTGATTAATTCTAACTAAGTAGGCAGTGAAAGTCAACCAGTTTGGGTGAACTGGGTGTGCACGATGGAGTCATGGGAAACCCCTGCATGTTTGTGTGTCTGGGGTGTGTGTGTACATGAGGCTGCGCATTTTCAGTGTGTGTGTGTTTATGTGTGTGACTGAGGATCGCTGACTTAAGGTTAGCATGAGGGAGGATTAGAGTTAGTCATTCCTCTTTATTCAAAAAAGATTCCCACCATGCGCAACAGCTATGTGTGTGTCACCATTATATTTGTACTATATGTGTGCATGCATGGATACCTATGTCCATACCTACGGGAGTTTGTTTTAGCCATGCTAGTGATGTGCCTGTCTTTCGGATGATCCACCACTTTGGTTCAGACGGAAATAGCTCAAAAACTATTGGATAGATTGTCATGATATTTGGTATAGATGTTCATGTTCCTCAGAGGGTGAATTCTAAGGATTTTAGTGATCCTCTCACTTTTCCTCCAGGGCCACCAGAAGGTTAAGATTTTCCCTTATCCAGGGAACTATCTCAACATCTACAAAATGGATTGGCACAGAAGTTTGTACACATTTATATGGTTCTTAGATGAGGAGTTCTACTGACTTTGGTGAACCGCTGACTTTTCCTCTAGTGCCACCATGAGATTGCCACTTTAAGTGGTTTAAAGTGAATTGTCTCAACTTTCATTTCCCCTTCAGCAAATGGTTGCAAAACTAATGACATTCCCATCAGCCTCAGCTGTGCTTTGTGTTCAGTACTTGGCTAATCTTACCATGCTAACCCGCCAAACTAAGATGATGACCATGGTAAACATAAGTATGTAACCGTTGATGTTAGCATTTAGCTCACAGCACTGCAGTGCCTATGTACAGCCTCACAGAGCTGCTAGCATGGCTGTAGACTCGTAGTCTATATGCAACATTATGTGTGTGCATCGCTCGCCCCCAAAGAGTGCCCCAACGCACTTGTTAATGCACTTGTGTTAATGTATGTTTTCATATCAGTTCACCTGCATGTACACTAACAGGGAGTAGTGTCGGTGTGTCTGCAGAGCTTTGGCCCATTTAAGCTGACTCTTTTCCAGCACTGCTCAGTCCAGTCTATCTCAATATACCTATACAGCGTCTGTGGTCAGTCCCAGTCCCAGCCTGTGGCCCAGTACAGAGCAAATAAACCAATAATCGCAGAGGAGCAATTTTGCCCCCCAGCAGGTGGTAAAGTCAAGGGCATTTTGAGGTGCTGGAAGCATAAGCAAAGTTGTGCTATTTCTGCTCTATTGACTCTGGATAAGAGTGGACAGAACATGGCTGGACAGGATGGCTGTGCTGTTGAATGGGTGGGACTCAGGGGCAGGCACAGGTCACTCTGTGGAAAAATTCCCAATGACAATTTATTTTGAGTCAGCCAGTTCGGAGCCATGCTAAATTTGATTTAAAGCTAGTCTGTAAATTATATACTAATGCATGACGTTGCCTCATAATGGAGACCCCATATGTGTGTTTTCCATATGCAGAAATTTCTGTTGCAAGACACAAAATGAACCCTATCAATCTGCAAAGGAGCAAATATTAACTTAGAGTCAAAAGAACTGGCAAAGAGTGTTTTAAAATTCTAAAAAACACTATATTTTTGCTTCATCCAGATAAGATGTATGATTATATGCTCTGAATTACATCGTCATGTTATGTATTTAGTGTAATTAGGAACGTCACATTTCACTAGCTGTTTTTAGTGTCTGCTTTTCAAGGAGGCACTAAATTTTGACGATGCATCTCATAAACAAAAAGTTGAGGAAATTATTCACCAGGGACCCAGGCCAACTTTAGAGACTCTGGTTTGTTCAAATCAATATTTGAGTGGCCTCACAGGATGACGATGAAGTTTGTCTTTGATCTTTGATCCAGGCTGATGAAAAATGGGTCGATTTACTCTTTCTGCAGTACAAAGACTTCCCCCTCACTGAATAAGTAACATGTCCCATGAGTGGGAGTTGTTGATGGAGTCTGGAGCCCACTTGCCCGACAGTGTTTTTGCCTGGCGGTGTCTGCATTCAATAGAGTCTGCATTATTGTTCCACTGCTGGACAGTATTGTGACGGGAAGTTTCCCAAAGAGACGAAAATAACTGTACAAGTCACGATCGTTTTAACAGTACAATAGGTGAAATATAAAAAAACAATGATGGAGGAATGAATTGGTGCCACAAGATATGAAGTCACTGTTCCAACAAGTGTAGATGTGCATCGTTATTATGTTAAAAATGCCTTATAAAAACCATTTGTAATGTGTGTAGATTTTTCCAAGTAGTCATGTGTGTTCTGTACAGTACAGTAAACCCCACACACAGCAGTTAACTTGAGACTTCAAACTTTCAGATCTTGGTAGATTGCTGAGGGCTTATCTTTCCAACTGCCATTCTCCCATAGTTGTTATCCCCTGTTTGTGTGTGTGTGTGTGTGTGTGTGTGTGTGTGTGTGTGTGTGTGTGTGTGTGTGTGTGTGTGTGTGTGTTTGTGCTGTGTGAAACAGTTAGTCACGTTTGGGTGGCTGTTTTTGGTGTGGAAGAATTGAAAGGCGCAGAGTCCCTGAGGAATGATTAGGGATAAAGGAAAAGAGTGATTTTAAGCACTTGTTGATAAGGGCACAGATAAGACTAACAGAGACTGCTATGGTTGGCTATAATGACGATAAACCTCCACACGGACAGGCACACACACACACACACACACACATATGCACACACAAACAAACAAGCCCGCACATTTGAATCATTTATTTATATCCAGATCAGCAGAAGGACACATGGACACAAACAATGCAATGCAATCAGAAATTCCACAAGACGCGCCAGACATGTGCTCAGTCTGCACACACCAACCAAACATGAACACACACACATGCACATGCACAGAGGATAATTAGAACATTGCTCCAGTTTTTCAACAGGTGAGTAACAGCATGACGTTTAGGCTCAGAGTAAATCTTCCAGCTGTATAAAGTCTAGAGAGGACATCCGGTTTGAAAACACGCACACACACACCCATACCCAGAGGCGAGTGTGTATGTATATATGTGTTCTCTTTATTCATTTGACTTGTTGACCTCCTGTCAGAGGAATGTATGTATAAATGATGATAGCTTTATTTTCATGTGATCAACTCATATTTCAAGTGTCTTATCTTCCCAGAGCTCCCCTCCTGGGAGTTTTATAAATACTTCAGCCATTATTAATGAATCTGAAATGAGATTTTTCCTCTTCTTGTGTGCCATTTCTCTTTGCCTGTCTTCTCTGTCTAGGTCAATGTCCCTGTCCCATCTCCCCAATCCCACAGCTGGACAGGGTTGATGGGAAAATGTTTTCAAGAAGGCTTTGAGTTCTAGACAGGATTAAACATTTTCTCACCTCAGCCTTTACAGTATTTTCTCTTCCTCTAATCCAACTTCCATCAGAGCAAAGACTAATAGACTTTGATGACTGATCACGTTTTTCTGCAATACCAGATTCTTATGTGATTTGGTTCATTACAAAAACATCATGACATGTGAACGGTCAGAACCTGTTAACATTGCCTGATACGACTGTCTGGCTAATTTATGTGGACTGATCTAGGTGAAAGGTTACAAGTGCATCCTTGACGGATCCGTGGCTTTAAGCTAATTCTTGGCTGGGTTACAACTGGCAGCGATTTCTGGAAACTTTTATTAGTGCTGATGTTTATGAAATGAAAGTCTTATAAACTTGTAAAAATGAGAAGACAACATTATGTCTAACACAAAGTTAACA
Organism: Micropterus dolomieu; assembly: GCF_021292245.1. Lineage (NCBI taxonomy): Eukaryota > Metazoa > Chordata > Actinopteri > Centrarchiformes > Centrarchidae > Micropterus > Micropterus dolomieu. The sequence goes on along the minus strand of NC_060154.1, from coordinate 16,954,112 downwards.
CATTCTCATTATCGGAGGAAAAGGACTTATTCATTGTGATGTAAGCTGGTTTTGAGCACAGAGATTATGAATGAAACTGGAGACGTCTGGATAAGAGACAGAGGTTGCTAACAGTGGATTTAGGAGTGGATAGAGGATAGAGAGGAGGATCTGGTGAATGTTTTTGATTTACTGAGCAATTTGAACACTAATTAGACAAAATTACTTCAGAATGTTGTCAGCAGGACTGAGTCAGGATGTTGGATTGCTTTGTTGTACTAACCTGCGCCCATGCTTGAATGTATGTGCCCACTGAATTTACGTGCTTAATATACAGATGTGTATACCACAGAAACAAAAGCCTGACCACATGGAGGACACACATTGATTGGGACACTGTGAGACACAGCCTTTCTTCACTGTTTGTTATTTGGTGCTTTAAAGAAAGCTGTGATTGCTGCTCCAGTCTTTTGTTTGGCTCAACGCTGCAGCTTGGGCAGATGCTGTTTTCCTTCAGGCATGTGTATTTACACAGACAAGTATATGCATTCTTGTGTGTACATGCGTATGTATGAGAGAGAGAAGTGTTTGAGAAAGCATGTGTATGCATTTATATTTAACATGCATCCACTGTTGAACTTGGCTGCTGTGTGCAACTGTCTAGTGCTGCTGGATGATCCGAGCGTGGGAGAGGCCAGTCTCCTTTAGGATGGGATGCTGTAGATTTTTTTTTTTAATCAAAGGATGGAGGGTTGAACCATTCATTATTTTTTTGTCCTTTGGTTTTCCTTCTTACTTTTTTCATCTTTACTGTCCTTTTGAGCTTTTTTCAGTTTCATTTGTTAATCAAGTAGTCCCAAAACAAGACTAACTGTCCTGACTAACAGCCCTGGTTTGGGTATGTTAATGGGCTTTGCTGACAATAGGAAAAATATAAAAATAATGGCAGTCTTATTTTTTAAGCTTAGTCAAGTATTAAATGTAAATTTGTAGCAGAGTAAGCAGGGAGTGTTTTACTTCTTTCTGCATTTGTGTACAGGTGTGTATACAGATAATTTTTTGCATCAGAGCTGTGCCATCCAGGCATCCCAAACCCTAACTCTCATGGAGATCAAAGATCATGGCAGGCAAGGAGAGAGTAGAAGGCAAACAGACAGGAAGAGAAATGAAGACAGATGGACGAAAGGGAGAACTGGCGCGAGCCCCAACCTGCATGCTCAGTTTGACCTACTTTACTTTCCTCTCTCTTTCTTTTTTTCTTTCTTTCTGGTGTCTCCTACTCTTTGCCCCATTCTCTGTGATCTCCTTTCATAGCACAAGGAACCAATAAGTCTAAAGAGGGACTCCCACCAGACACCATGGCTGATTCCTATCTTTCCATCTCATTTTGTCCTTTTAGAGCTGAGCAGGCCTCTCTCTTTCTCCGAATGGCTAGCCATGCAGTTTGTCTTTCATCTCCACTGTGACAATCTAACAGTTGACTTTTTTAATGAAGGCTATATTAAGATGGGCGCCACTGCAGAGAACTTAATAAGTGTTTCTCCCACAAGGGAAGCCATCGTTAGGCTGTGATTGAAAAGACGAACACGGTATTGCTGAAATGGCTTCAGCATGAGGTCATTGTGCCTGATTTGTGAAGTGCATTTAACAAGATTATGCCACAGTTTCACTGGCAAACAGCAGCACAGCAAGGAGACAAGGTGATCAGATAGGGACATTTTGTTGTCATATTGTGTTTGCTGGGTGTGTATTTACTTCCCTTAATCTTCACTGTTACCATCCTTTCCCGAACGATAGAAGGTGGTATTTGAACACATCTGTCTGACTTCCATGAGACATTTGTGTTACTTGTTTTGTGTTATTGGCAACATGTGTTGTGTTACTGCGTATGTGTTTTTTCAAAGTCACACAAAAGCGCATTGTCCCAAAGATGACATAGATACGCATTAAAATGTCACATCCATGGGGTAATTCACGGGGTGATTGTTATTGACGACCATGCTGCCATTAGCTGGTTGTACTGTCATGTTGATAGAAACAGAAACCACCACTGTTCACCCCACCACCAACTCCTTGTTAAGGTACAGGAATGTGTTTCAGTATGTCAATCCAAAGGGTAAACTTATTATATCACAGAGACACAATACATCGCGGTCAATCCAATCCTATTGCAAAGTTCCTGCTGAAAGAAACAGTGGCTGTGTATTTCAATCTGAGCAGGTTTAATGCTGCCCAAGATGCCCAGAATCACGTGCTCTAATGTGATCCCTTATGTTGCTACCAACTCTCATATTTTTCATCTTAAGTCCTGGTAAAGCCTGCTACTTTTAAATGCTACACTTTGTTAGCCGATTGATGATCCAGAAACACTTGAAACAATTAAACTGTGAGACTTGTGTTTATAGATACAGTGAGTCATGTCCCTAAAATCATCCTCTAATGCTGTTTCCACATCCATTCGTCCATTTGTTGTTTGAGAGAAATTAAGAAAGAAAGATAGAAAGATAGATAGAAATAAAGCAAAGAAAGAGAAAAAGAAGAAGAAAAAGAAAGATAGAAAGAAAGTCACTGACTCAGTTAGTGAGATATTACAGGAAATATGCCTTCTCCATAAAGAAGAAATTTCTCAGCTATTAGCACATAATCTGGTTTCATTCAATGCTGCACCAGATGTTTTCGAGTTTTATAATTTAATCAATCAAATGTTCAGTCACTAACTATGAATGATTCTTCTTCTCTGTCCCTCCACAGACTACAGGACTGGGCCGTGTTTCACTCAGGTGAACAACCAGATGTGTCAAGGCCAACTCAGTGGAATTGTCTGCACTAAAACCCTCTGCTGCGCTACCATTGGTCGAGCGTGGGGCCACCCTTGTGAGCAGTGCCCTGCCCAGCCACACCCCTGCAGGCGAGGCTTCATCCCCAACATCCGCACTGGGGCCTGCCAAGGTCAGATTGGAGTACATACGAAAATCTCTCTCTCTCTCTCTCTCTCTCTCTCTCTCTTTCTTGTGCACACACCTGGCAGGTTTTCTTTTTGACGGTGATGACCAGTCTGAACAAACACGATCACCGCACTAAACAGTGTAGCCTTTACTTTATCCTTCATCATCTCAGCTGCAATTCCTACTCACAACATCCTTGAGATAGTGCTAACAACACAGAGGGTGTTTACATGTACACAGTAAGCCGCAGGGTTTGGAGGGTTACTTTAAAATTGTAATCTGGTACAATTACTTGTTTAAAAATGTAATCAGTAATGTAATCCAAATACCACAAAATAAAAGTAATGTAATCTGATAACTTTTAGTTACCTTAAAACTTAATAATAGCCCGGGCTTTTCTTTGCTAAAATCACTGAATTGACCCTGCCTTTATATGGGACAGGCCTTTAATTCTTTTTTGCACAAAACTGAAACTACTATGAAACAGTTTATTTATTTCAAACAGAATAATACTTATGTAAAAATTATCAAATAATATCAAATATAGTAACCTCACGAAAACAACATCATGGTGCAGGATGAGAGAAGTTAGCAGACAGAGAGCGATGGACTTCACATGACAGGATTCACAACTTGGATACATTTTTCTGAAAAGCTGTTTGTTTTTTTTTGATGGGTGGACCCTTACAGACTAAAGGAATATAAATAATCAAGGAAGGGACACATTCGGACTTAACGAGCGCTTCAAAGTTAACGTGAGTCAGCACTTTTTCCCCTTTTCCTCTCTTATAGCCATGCAGGTTACACCAGTAAATCTAGAAGAATTAGATTTTGGGTATTGTTGTTTCCGTTAAATGAACTTAACAGTGGTATTGTGGAGAATCTAACCGATCTAATGATGTTCAGCATGTCCATGTTGACATATTGTTCATACGTTTAAACATTAATATTTGTATTAATGATCTAAGCAGCTTAGAAGCAGCTAAAGCGGGCGACCCCACGGGGTTTAAGAGGTTTTATACATCCAAAGAACTTAAAACCAGACCAGGCGTTTAATTAAGGTAGGCGTTTATTCGTCAAAATGTGTTCCCACACCAGGCCAGTACAGGAGGTAGGCGGCTATTTGGGACTCGGTTATTACTTGAAGTTTTACGGTACTTTTGGATTTCTTCAATGCCAAATAGGCAAATGAAGACAAGGGAAGTATCAATGATGTGTTTTCTGCTCAGTGTATTTTTTGAGAAACATAAATCTCCTATTCCCAAAATCCATATTTAAATGTTTTTTTATATATGCTTTACACTGTCACCACTATGGCAGTATCTCGCCCATCAATGACAAAAACATTGTTTTGTAGGTATTCTTGATGATATTTAAGTTTGTCATTTGGAAAACCATTTTACAATTACATTCTGCACTTGTATGTATTAATTTAGCATTCAATGAAAAAAATATGAAGCTGCTGAAGCATATTGGGACCGGGCCCCACTGATTACAAAAATAACTTTCTTCACATATTCTGGTGAAAACTGGATCATTTTTGATGAAGAAATATTAGAAATATGGAGAAAATATTTTTCTAGTTGTCTCTCTGATGTCCCCCGGCTGCTCTGCCTCAACTATGTGAGTTTCCTGATGAACAGATAGCTTTACTTGTTGCTGAAATTAGTTAACAAGCTAACTAGCTGCTGTTTTTAGCTCAGTTGGCTGTGCAACCACTGGTCAAATTCGTTTACTCTGCCCGTACTGGGTGCAAAAACTGTAAACAGTGAACAGCTTCAGATGTATTAATTTGTCTCACAATCTCAGTGATTATCAGCATGTTCCAACTGCCACATCAGTCTTTCTTAAGTCAAAATGTCCTGCCGCTGAATGATGTCAGATTAATGTGCACATATTTGGAAATTACATTACATATTTAGCTGACACTTTTATCCAAAGCGACTTGCAATTGCTATTTTATGTCAAAGGTCGCACACCTCTGGAGCAAATAGGGGTTATGTGTTTTGCTCAGGGACACATGGTGGGTGTCACAGTGGGGAGTTGAACCCTGGTCTCTCACACCAAAGGTATGTACCTTATCCACTGCTCCATCACCACCCCAAATGCAAAGATACTTACAGCATTCATGATTTTATACACAGTATTTACTCACAAAAATCACCCTTTAACCATTCTTTAACAGATATAGTACAGGTATAACAGAATCAAACAGCTCTGGCTCGGCGTGTCTAAAAGAGAGAGATATGGACATTATAAGAGAGAAATTGAGGGTAAATATGAACTGAGATTGACCTTCTTTCATCAACATTCCTGCTGCTGGTGTCCCAGACCCCCTCAGTCCAAGCCAAGACTCTATTGGCATGCCTCTCTAATAACCTATGGCCCTGACCAGACTAAGCAATAAGACTGCATCAATATACGACACATGTGGAGGTCGTGTCCCTTGTTAAATGAGTCCAGCCAGGATCTTTGTTACCTCAATCCAGCTATTCTCACATGGACACATCCCGCACCACCCTGGGCAGATTGTGATGGTTGATGTCTAGCTGAATCCGTCACAGAGGGAGGCTGTGTTTTTGTCTGAAGTATTTTTGTGCTGGTGCTCATAGCACCTGGCATCACTTCAACAGTATCAGAGCTAAGGACATTAACTTCATGTAGTAATGCTGGAAAGGTGAGGTTGCATGTAAAAATCAGTCCAGCGAGTTAAATAATAAACAAATGAAGTTTAAAAAAAAATGGCTATTCAGTCTGTTTATCCAGCTAGTATGTCAAGGTTTCTGGCTCTGTTTTTGTGCAGACACAAAGCTACCAGTGGTGTATAAACAGTCACTTTGATATTTATTTTTGTCAGAAGTTTATTAAGCAGTTTATTTTTAACATTTGTTCAGGGAAACATTTTACAAACTACATTCATTCATAACTGTTATGTGTTTGTTACTTGACTATAACACATGCAGGGCCATGAAGAAAGTAGTTAGGTACAATAGATAGTGGCTAGAAAATATACTGTATGTACCAACAGTTATTGATGTACATGCGCCTGACAAAGTCTTCCGTAAGCTGTAGTAATACCACAATCTGTCCAGCAAGAGGGTTATTTGAAAAGGTAATACATCTGGGATCAATGATTGGGTTGTATTAACTCCACAACTTCCTTTCTTTTGGAAGAGGTTGCCAGGTTGCTCATATGTTAGAGGTTTGTCAATGTGAGACCATCATTCATCTCTCTGTGACTCACAGACGCTATGCTCTTGCTCTCTTTTTCACTGTCTGTTTGTGCTTCTACCTCTCTCTGAATCTGTTTCTGTCTTTTTTCTCTCTCTCTCTCTCTCTCTCTCTCTCTCTCACACACACACACACACACACACACACACCAAAGATGCATAATTACCAGAGAGCCTAGAGAGATGTCTTGCTGGCAGCAGAATAAAGCACACTTGACCATGAATCCAAATGCAAAGATTGCACTCCAGGCTCCACATCAGGCTGTTGGCTGCTAGATTCTTTCTTTCTTTCTCATTTAACGCAGGCTGTTTTTGTTTGTATAGCTCCACATTCACAGTGCCGGGACTGTGCTTATTGACTGTCACTGAGGTGAATATGAACCCACTGTGTGTGTGTCTCTGCGAGTATTCAATGTTTCTTACAAGGACCCGCTCACTGACAAATCCCCAATAATGGTAAAAGTGACTCACTGAATTCTGGGAAACATGTACATTTAAAAAGCTATTTCCTGTTCAAATAAGAGCTGGAGTAGGTCTTTCTGGAAGTGGGCTTAGACATCACGGCCAGCGCCAAGTTACTACTCATTTCTACCTCATTCTCTTTGCAAACAATTAAATAGAAGAACGAAGAACAGTGTTTTAACAACAGAAGATGTGCCAGAATCTTGCTCTTAAACATGCTTTGAACCATAGTTAACTGATTTAAACTTTGTATTTTTATATTATGCACATTGATTGAATTTAGTCTGGGTGCTTTTTTGCAGTTTTTGGTGCACACCACAAAATTGTTGGGGAAACAAACATGGGACGCGCCATCTCTTAAGCCATTGCTCTGCAGATGCCAGTAATTATTACCTGTGTTCTTATCTGCCTCTTCTCACCAAATTCTGTCTTTATTTCTCCTCCTCTCAGATGTGGATGAGTGCCAGGCAGTGCCGGGTCTTTGTGCCGGTGGTAACTGCATCAACACTGTGGGATCCTACGAGTGTAAATGTCCCGCCGGCCACCGTCAGAGTGAAACCAGTCACAAATGTGAAGGTGAGTCTGAGTAATGGATTTAACACATAGAAAGACAACAAAACAGTATCATGGTCATCACATTAAAAATATAATGCCATCAGATCTGTATATCCCTGGTCAGTAAACAGACAGTGAGGATTAGCGGCCATCTTTGATGTGCTGCCATTGTAGTTTAAATTGCCAGATGATGAGTGACTGGGGAAATATTAATAAGGTAGATAAAGTAGCCCAGCTTGAGTTGGGTTTCAAACACACTTCTTACAAGAAAGAGGTAGGAGGCGGAGAAGCACGCAGGGAGACAAGTTCCCTTTGTGCTAAACATCTGTCCTGCTGAAGTATCCTTGAATAAGACATTGATTTCCTGCTGGCTTCACGGTTGCTGATCGGTAGCTGATACCCTGCGTCTGTATAGAGAAAAAGAGGAATGAGAACTACACTCTGTATGAATTAGTTTTACATTACTATAGGTTGTAGCAGTGAATGGAACCGTCACACAAATTCCTTAGCTGAAACTATCATTTGGTCACTAATGATTGTACAAACTATTTCAGTCTGTAAAACATAATAAGAATGCCTATGTTTTTTTTCAAAGTAAAATTTTGTATGTAAAGATTTTGTAGTCTGACCCTAAAAAAAGCACTGAATTCATCAACATGAAGCAAAGAAAACCACACTACAAACTTTATTATAAACTGAGATAACTGAGCTAACTACATAACTACAAGCTGATTTTAAAAAAAATGTAATAATCGACAAAGCATCGCAAAATATATCAACTTTATTTAAATGCAGAGTATTTGAGATTGTTAACTTATCGCCAATCCAAAATAATTCAGTGGTACTTGAGACTGAATGAGATTTTGTTGAGTTAATGGTGAGACCGTCATGGGCTGTGCACTGTGATCTTACTACTTAATACTTATGATCACTGTGGGTTTACTGGGATCAGTTCACAAATCTCTACAGGCGTTTTAAAAAGTGACAACATGTTCAGAGTTAAAGATGTCTGGACATGTGCACATGAACACACACACACACACACACACACACACACACACACATGCACGAGTGGATTCATGTTACAATGTGTTGATTGGGTGGAATTTAAACAATGCCCAGGCTAAACGATCTGATAGTTAGCCAGACAGGGGCTGTCTCTGTTGGACTGAAGCCGGTGTGTTTTTAGTCTTTAGGGAGGATTACAGAAAGCTCTTGAACCTTCCAGCCAGATGACATCTATTCTACTGAGCAAGACCAAAGCTGAGCTGGCTATCCTATCATATATCAGTGCATGCATTGTTGTGTAAATTCTCCTTTTATTAACTTGTAGAATGGCTAAGACCTGCACCAGGCACAGGAAGAATAAAACTGTTCACATGTACTGAAAACTAGCGTCTCCACCTTTAGATTCATGAGAAGCAATTACCATGACTCACAAAAAAAGTGATTGATGTTGCAGTAAATGAAGGAGGAAACAGAGGAGGATGACTTCACTAAATCCACCAGAGTCCCAATTTCAATTGCGGTTTTAACGCCGCCAGCGGTTCAGGACTAACAGTAAGGAGGGAATGAGCGTGTCCAGAGAGATGCAAAGCACTGCTCAAAGACATTTGGGTGTGGATGTTACATTCCAGCTGGTACCAAAGAGCACAGGGTACCGGGGCGATGGTACTCTGGGCGATATTACTGATTGAAAGATATTTTCAGTCAGTAATTTAACTCCGAAACCCGCCGATGTTGTTGCTCCGAGTCTAAGCGGGCGCCATCTTGATTATTACGCAATACCTGCAAGCTGCCTGCCTGCTGTGGTCTTTTTCTGCAGACAGGAAACATGCCGCTTGAGGACATAAGGTGTTCTTTGCCATTTTGTGGCCGATATATAGACATGCAAGGTATCAAATGAAAGGTCTGCTCAAGCCGGATCGATTGATACCCCCCTTCTCAATCTACAGGCCTGTAAAGCATGGGTGTGCTTTTGGTGACAAGAATGTTGATGAATACTCCTGTTTTTATCAATATTTCAATGTTTTGTCATTTGGAAATTGGTTGTATGGACTGAAAAAGTATTTTAAAGATATCTATCAATAAAAGTCAGCATTTTAACAATAAATATTGACAAAATATGGAAATTCGCCTGGTATATTTGAAAATGTTGTATGATAACTGTTGTATTTTAGTTTATTTTCATCAGATTTACAGTTACAATTGCATTTTAGGTGTATTAGAAGATATTCAGTTGCATTAAAAGCTTCCTTAGGATGGTTTTGATGGTTTATTGCATTAAAATATAGCTTTTTGTACTAGGCTAGAATAAAAATATTAGATTTTTTCTTTATTGCATCTCCATGTAGTCTGTAGTAAAATAAATATTTTAATACACAATGGATTTATATTCCTTAGTTTCTGAGTTTTCAAAGGAGACCAGAATTATGCATCTAGGCCAAATGGTTGAGGAGTTATTCCTGATTCATTTTGGGTATGTAATTTTAGGCATTTTTTCTGGAAAAAGGGGCCTGTTTAAACTACACAGGACTCAAGGACACTGTGACAAGGAAGTAGCTCAGGTTTATAAAGTCCTGTAACCTTTCTACAACCTCTCCGGTCACCAAATGTTTCTAGTTACATTCCTTCACTATGGTAAAGAATACCGGCTATTAATGATTATGTGGTGACTGATGAGATAAAGGGAGAGAGGGGTAAAAACAGCTGGTTCCTAGAGAACCTGCGGGTTACTCAGGGGCAAGAACTCTGCCTGTTTTAACCACTTTATATCTAGGGTTAGCTTTATTTTCTAAAGCAAAGGTGATCACAGCAGGACCAAAGCTGCAACTAATGATTCTTTTCATCATTGATTAATCTCTCAGTTACTTTAAATAGTAAATTAATTTAAGTGAATTAGTTAAATTAACACGTTAAATCTATTAAATGTCAGAAAAGTAAAAAAGGTCCCATAATCAATGATGGGATAAGACATTTTTATTTTATCTGAGATATAAACTAGTCAAAAGCAGCAAATCGTCATATTTTTAATGCTGGAACAAACAAAAGGTCAAAGTTTTTGCTTGAAAAAATACTTGATTATCTAGTTATTGTTGATTGACTAGCATAGTGATCTAGTGAGCATTACACAGGACAATAAGACTTTTTAGCTGAAACAGCAAGCTCTTCATTATAATGTCTCCAGGTCAAAAGTTACATTTGTAAATAAGTTACTCAATTCAACAAATTGATCTTTAAAAATTAAAACAGATCTTTTGAATTTAATATGTTTGTTATTTGTCGTTCTGTTTTTCCGTTGAAAAATGAACTGATCTCAGCTCTGGTGTTGTTAACATTAATCATGCATTTCCTTCATTTGACCCATGCAAAATGAGACGAGAAAGAGCTCAGTGTTTATAAAGATTGTAAAACAAAAGAACACTTGTGACATGTATCTGAAGTCATGGATCGGCAGGAAACACGTGTTTAGTGAAATCTCACAATCAGACCAGGTCCTTTGGGGAAGGTTTTTATTGAAATGCCGTTCTAGTGAATGCACAAACAGCCTCACTTAGAGCTTTCACAGGGAAATTAGTGAGGTTTTGGAGCAGTTAAGATGAGCTGCACTTAAGATGGTTGTCTGATTGTTTTGGGCACAACAAGGCACCTGGTTTTATGGTGTACTTTTAGTTTAGACTGTGTTTAAAAGTCTCTCCCTTTCCCCCTCCTCCTCCTGTTTCTGTCTTTTCTGCTTCTCCTTCCATTTTCCTTCCATAAATACAGTAATTTGGCTTAAAACCAGCTGTTAGTCCTGAACAAAGAGACACTTACGGCATCTGGGAGACTTTCTCATTACACACACGGACCTCCCCGTTGTGTCGATTCTCATGCACTCATGTTGTACAAATACAGACAGTTTCACGCATAAGTGTTTAGATTAGATGAAATAATGGAAACTGGCTAAATTACACAGATACTTCTAAAATGTCCACGCATCGATGATGTTATAGATATGCACACACAGCTACACACGGCAGATTTGATGGCTCAGTTGTAGATATTTATCCAGGTGACACACATTTCCTTCCAAACACACAGTCAGTCCCACAGCGCTACGTCTGTGTGGAGCGTAATGTCTGGCATGCTGTTGCTGCTGCTGACACAAGGTTTATTTGGCTGGGTTTTTACAGCCTCACCTAGGCTTTCTGCCGCTGCTGTCAGACAGGAGTCAGCAGGGGAAGAACAGTCTCTTAGCTTTCCACGGCAGGCGTTGCTACGCACATCCACACTTAGACGCAGACACATACACACAGAAAGACTCTTTACTCCTAGATAGACATTCACTAACACACCCTACACCTTTCCATCTAAACATGTAGGGCACACACATTACCACACTCACCTCTTCTGTATTTATGCTGTAATTATGCCCCGCAGTGGTGTTGTAATTACGTATGCGTAGAAATAAGCGTGACACATCATTAAAACCCAATACCTTCTGGAACTTCACTTTGGGTTCCCCTTGTCATAGAGCAGTGAGGCCCCGTCTCAACAAATAATACAACTTAATGCCATCATAAAGCGAACCACACCAAGGTGGGCCCTGCCAAGTACCATGCCCAGGTACTCTCAGACATCGTACACATTTCTGAGTCAAACTGTGGCACGTTTGAATATGGTCAGCTTATTCCCTCTAACCTGTGGAGTTTAGTTTCTTTTAGTACGGCCATTTCTTTCAATTAAGTTGCCATTTGTAGACTGGGAACAATTGTAGATACCACATTTGCACATATAATCAAGCCAAATGCTGAGCTATATACATTTATACTGCATGGGTTTCTTATGACTGGAATAAGTTCCCTGCTCATATATTTGATTTCTGTCCACATTTTGGGTTCTCATAAGATTTCTTTGTTGTCTACTGTTATTGTAAAACCAGTTGTGTGTGTTTTCAGGAATGCTGTCACGGATTATTGTCTCTTCATAGCCTGTCATAGTTGTAATTGTCTCTTTCGTATTTGTAGCTGTAAGTGAGTCTTTTGTTTGATTTATGTGTAATTTGATTGGTCATTGTGTTGTGAGAGAGGTTAACCTGATACAAAATACATCTTTTATTCTATTTTATATACTATAAAATACATATTTTAGGATTGGTTGGCGTTGAACTTCACAGTTAATACTGTTGGATTGTCATTTACACATCATAGCTCACAAGTGAGTTTTTGACTGAACAGAACACACCAGAAGTGAAGCAATTCCACTTTGGTAGACTGCGGATCCAGTTGGTTTGCTTAATTTTTCCTCTGGGAGAAACTGTTGCTCCAGTGCAATAAACTTTTATTGCAGCGTGCTACTGCATCTTTCCAAAACAAAACAAAACAGAACTAAAATGTTCTGAGCTGGCGTGAGGCGTACTTGACAAATATGTCCCGTGATGTGATGAACAGAGTTATATGTGAATGCAACTGTATGTTTGTGTGTGTGATTTAGATATTGACGAATGCAGCACCATCCCTGGTGTGTGCGATGGAGGCGAATGCACCAACACTGCTGGAAGCTACGTCTGCACCTGCCCACGGGGCTACGCCTCCAGCACAGATGGCTCCAGATGTGTGGGTGAGTCTCACACACATACACATTTCCAACATTTTTCTCTCTCATTTGTGCATTTCCTAGCCCCCTGGCTAGCTAAAAGCTTTACATCTGGCCGGTTACTTCGCTCTCTCCCTCACTGCTTCAAGTGTGTGGAGTTCTGATGAGTCAAGCTGGCCTACAAACCTGTGGTCACCATGTGCAGACAAACACACTTGCACGCACTATTTGGCCTTGACAACATTAATCTTCTCAAATGTTAGTGCCCCTCTGACTCATTTACACACACACTGACACCCATTCAGTGCATACTTCACTGACATGTCCCATGAAACACTACCAGGTGTTAATGTATTCCTGCAATTCTCACCCCTCGTGGCAGCCACACTGAAACACAACCATGTGTTACTATATTATTTCAAGATTTAGCCCCAAAATGGACCGTAACTGATGCAATTGTCTGTTTCCCACTATCAGCGTCCAGCCCAACCAGCCCAACCTTCCTCCAATAAAAGCTCCTGTAACAAAGTAAAACCTCTGGATTGCTGTAATTGAAAATACTTGTTTCCACCCAGGTATTTTCTAGCTTTTTATTTTGGAATAAGTCTGAGATGAAATGGGAAATGGAGATGGGTCAAAAACACCAAGAAGATCAATTCTCAGAGTTACACCACATTCCGCACCAATCTGGGAAAATCTTTTGACGGGAAAGGGCCTACAAAATTGGAAGCACACTATTATTCTACGTTGAAACATTAAATGTTACCTTTACTGGAACTCAGGTACCTAGCACAAACCATGAAAGATTGCCCCAGAAATGAGGAGGAAGAGGTGACGGAATGGGTTGTTTTTTCGAAAACAAACAGATGAAGCTGTGTGTGTGTGTGTGTGTGTGTGTGTGTGTGTGTGTGCGCGCGTGTGTGTGAGTGCTTGTGTGTGTGTGTGTGTGGGAGAAAGTGGATTGCACATTGACACATTGCTCCAATTACCCTAACCCATCTGTCTGCCTTTATGTGAATCCATATTTTTCTTTTCCCCCGTTTCTTCTCCTTTGCCCCTGAAGAGATATGTTATTCTCTCTACGCATTTTTCTGTCTTTCTTTTAAGTGTGGATCACACCAAAGCTCATTCTCTCAGCTAACACTTCATTGAGTTACAGGGGAAAGTCTCTCTGTTTAGTCTGAAACTATTCACGTTTCCTTCTCAGTTTGGATCTTCTCTCTTGTTCCGTCTCCTCTGGCTGTTATGTTTTCTTCTTTTGAACCATTCTCGCACTTTTATACTCTTTATCTATCTTAACGTTTCCTCCTTGGACCTTTTTTCCTGCCATCCTCTGACATCTGGACACTGTACCTCGACTCCTTTAGTTGTGGTTGTCAGTTGCTCTTCTGCAACCTGCTGAAGGGAAAGAGAAAAAAGAGACAGCAAATAAAACAGGTGCCAGACACAACTCTCATATATCCGTCCTCTGTCTCTGTCTCACTTCCAAAAAACACTAGAATGGGAAGACACAGATAGGTAAACCCACACAAAACCAGACTCTTTATCTATATAAAGAGAGATATTCCAAACCAGTGATCCAAAGTCACACTTAGACACAAACTTGGGCTTAGAAAGACAGATATCATAAACTCTGCTTGTTTAATCTTCACGACACACACACTTTGATTAAATTTCCCGTACTGTCTGATCTCTTTGCCTTTTTTGTGGTGACTACAAGAGAGTAAATTGCTTTTATAAGGCTGATTTCTCGCTTGCTCGCCTTCATGTTTAGGAAGCAGGATATATAGTTCTGGTCTGGAGGCAATACTATGTAGGTACTAGGTGTAGTGTTTTTTGGGATGTACTGTACCGTTGTGAAGTAAGCCACTGGGAGCTGTTGGGGGGCCTGACAGTAATCATAGCCTAATGCCCTGTCACATAGTGGATGCTTGGGGAAAAAAAAGACCTGTCCAGTCAGCCAGTCTGAAAAAAAAATCACCAAATGAAAGCATATGCTTGTGTAGTGGAGAAACACTAGCGAGCAAACCACGGTCTGGATCCAATTTAAGTCATCATCATCCTCATCAGCAAACCCCGATCCCCTGACCCTCCCCCCTTCGCTCCCCCTCTCCTCCTCCCGGCCTCCAGCTCGGGCATTCCTGTGGGATGTTTTTTAGTTTGCGTGCATTTGTGTACATTTATGCGCACATGTACCTATGTGTGCAAGCATATGTATGTGTGTTTATGCATGTTTGGTGTGGATGTGTATGGGAATGCATATCTGTTTGTGTAACTGCATGAAAATGTGTGTGCGTACTGTACAGTATGTGCTCCCAGACACAGCGCAGCCCCTCATGTTCTATCTAATTGGCAAGAATTGCTCCACATGGAACTGATTAATTCCAGACTGCTGGCTCATTAGTGAGTTAATCGACTTGTGCTGCCCCCCCCCCCCATTCTGCTTTTCATTTTTCTCCCCCTTTTTTCTGTAGAAGCTGTAGATTCCCTCTTGTGTAGTTGTTCTCTTTAAAAAATAATACACTGGCATTATCTTCCTCTCACTCTAGCCTTTTCTCTTCTCTTGGTATTTTCCTTTAATACCTAGAAACCCTGTGTCTTCTTCTCCATTTACTCCTTGCACACACTCTTTTAACCCCAGCCCTCTCTCCTGCCCTATTGACCCTGACCTGGAAAACTTTAACAAATAAGGGGGTCTTATTTCATATCTTATCATATTTTTGGAGGCCCGCAGTTACTCGAGACCCCAGGCAACCTTTTCCATTGCCAGCCCATAAAGAAGCTTCCTCCCTAGCCACGAGGCCAGCCTTCTGGCTCACAGCACTGCTGTTTTGAAAGCGGCGATTACCTGTAACCTTTTCCCACATATAATGCAGCGTCAGTGGTGGAAAAAGTACTTAATTTGTTACCTGAAGTCCTGCATTTAAAGAGTAACTTAACACAGCCATCTGTAGTTGAAAGATTGTTGTACCTCTGTCTATCTTTCTGATGGGAGTTGTTTGGTGTACTCTGTTGCACATGTAACATCACCTAATAGTGATGTGTACTGACACACCCTACACTACAGCAAGATGAGAAGTTAAACCACTGGAGGTCAGCAAAAACAAGAAATCTAAACTTCTCTTAAGATGAGATTTCATTTGGATAGTGTAGCAAAATATTTCATTTTAAATGACTCATTTTGTGAAAGTCTTTGTTCAGTTATTATACATTACCTGTCAGATTTTTTTTTAGGGTTTAACACTTACATACATATTTTGTCTATGTACTACCTTATCATACAAAATCAGTAATAACATTTGCCATATTGATGTAGTGACATAAAGTGTACAAACATTATCTGTAAAATGTAGTGACAGAAAAGTTGAAATGGTCACAAATACCTCAAACATCATATTCAAGATCTTATGAGAAAGTACTGTGTCATATTCCAGCTCTGCATATTAATGTGTGCCTTTATATGTCCATACAGTAGTAGGAAGTTACAAGTTTTAGTGAATTACACAGTTTCACTTCAACTTTAACTTTGTCATCCCTGAAGGGAGGTATTTCTCTCACATCCAGGAGAAACATAGAACTCAAGAAAACTTGAACATAAGAAAAAAACCCATAACAAAATACATGAAATATTCATTAATCACATGTCCCTTTAAAAAAAAATTGATTTCAGTTTTGGTGACCTTTTGAGCTTAGACTTATGTTGCTGCCATGCGCGATTGTCTAATTGTGTTAATGGGTCTCCTCTTCCTTCAGATCAGCGTATGGGCACCTGTTTCTCTGCTCTGGCTAATGGCCGCTGTGCTGCAGAACTGAATGGTCAGTACACCAAGATGCAGTGTTGCTGCGACACAGGACGCTGCTGGGCTTTGGGACAGATCCCTGAGATGTGCCCTGTCAGGGGGTCTGGTGAGTACACACAAAAACAAGATACACATAACAGAGGATACATGCAATTCCCACGTATCAGTTGTTGACAACCACATATGGTCCTAACAACATCTACGCCAGCTGATGGATATGAGCTTAAAATGGACCATCCGTCAGCTTCTTCCTCTGCTGACAAAAAAATGGCAATCTCCAAAATAGATTGTCTATGATTTGGCATGAGCACAGACAGCAATTAAAGTCATGACAGCACAAATGTTTCACAAGGCAAATGAGTTAAACACAGTAATATTAAACTAGACAAGACTGATGCCGTTAGAGAGAGACTGAGTTTGTGTGTGTGACACACAAGAGGAAAGAACTTTCACTCAAACTGATGAGCATGATGTCATGAGCACAAACACAGAGAAAGATGGAAAAGATTTGTTTGAAGATAATGACCCATCATCTCCTCAGTCAAGCTGGAATTCAAAAAACTCCTCTGCGTGAGACTGTGTGATCCGTAACTGATCTGTTACTGATCTGCTTTCACTGGCACCGCCAAAATAAGACGTACGTGTGTCTGATTTATTGCGACTGACAAACTAAGTGAAAAACATGCTTACATACAAGCGTACAGTACAATGCTGTACATGTATATTGTACACACATAGACAAATACATACACAAATACATACATACAGTACCTGCATACATTCATTCATACACAAACATACAATTAAATGATACACTAGTCTTACTGTAACTACATGCCAAAGCAAAGCAGAATAGGTCAAGTGGCATGCAAATTTCTCACTTTAGTTCTTGGTCAGGCTTTGCTCCAGTCAAAGCATATCTGAAACCAGTAAAATTGCACAGTTAGACTGTCAATTTTATAACAAATGTATACAAAAGAACATCAAAATGTATTGCATTATTATTAAGTACAGTGGCTTTTGTGAATTATCCAATTCCAGGAAAACAGTGAGAAATTTCACATGTAAATACTGTAGGAATTCAAGTGAGGGTGATCCAGAGTGCTTTTGAGTCAGAATTACTGTCCACCTAAACTGTTTAAACACAAAACCTTTGTTGGTACAACTTGAGAGCTGATTAATATATTCTTTCTCAATTCCATCTGGATGGTAACGAAGGAAGCACGACCTTTAGTAGACTGCATCCACTGACTTGTGATCTCTGTCTCTCTTATAGACGAGTTCAGGCGTCTGTGTATTGTGGGTGTTCCCCAAGGACACGGTTTCCCTCATGGTTACCCCAATGGACACTTCCCAAACAACAATGGCAACGGGTACGGCTATGGACACAAGTTCCCAAGTGTGCCTAATGGTAATGGTAATGGGGGCATCGGTGGTAACGGAGGAGGTGGAGGAGGAAGCTTTGGAGGGAATGGTGGGAGCTTTGGAGGAAACGGAGGAAGCTTTGGAGGCAACGGAGGAGGACTTCAGACCCACAAACATATAGGTGAGTCGCTCTGCGGATCTGAATAAGTCTGTTAAATAGCACCAGATAAAAGGGCAAATTTTTAGACTTGGAAAATGATCTGGATAAGATGCGTTACTGTGTTTTGTTAATGTGTCTGTTGTGTATTCTCAGGCACAGTTTCTGTAAACGACACCATTGACGTGTGCAAACATTTCACCAACCTGTGTCTGAATGGACGCTGCACTCCCACACCCACAAGCTACCGCTGCGAGTGCAACATGGGCTACAAACAGGATGTTCGTGGGGAGTGTATTGGTAAGAAACGTACTCACACACTGAATACTGTACAAGTGTTCTGTCAGTTCTCAATAACCTCCCTGTGCCATACATGCAGACACAGTGACTAGGTGACACTGCACTGCCATCTTCTGCTGATTTAAGGAACTTAATACAAGTGTAGGTTGATGCTTGCAGGAGAAATCTGCTTAAATGTGAATTGTGTTCTTTGTGTTCAATATTGCAGTCCATTCAGTAGTGATAGGTCATGTTTTTGTTGTTTGCTTAATTTTCCATTCTCCAGATGTGGATGAATGTGTGAGTAATCCATGTATCAATGGAGATTGTGTCAACACACAAGGATCGTACCACTGCAAGTGCCATGAGGGCTACCAGGGAACCCCTACCAAACAAGCCTGCATTGGTATGTCTGACTGTGCTGTCAAACTATATTACTGTAACAATTCCCCACGCTGTTTCTTTGATATAAATTTTGTATAAATGCATCACTAAAGCAATTTAAACCAATTTCCCCAACGCTTTGGTGCTTTAGTTTATTATGACTGGTGGTTAAAATACAATAAACTAAGCCACATCCATTTTCCCTCATCCTCCTCTGCTTGCGCTCCTCTCTTTAGATATTGATGAGTGTATTGTGAATGGAGTGATGTGTCGCAACGGCCGTTGTGTCAACACGGAGGGAAGCTTTCAGTGTATCTGCAATGCTGGCTTTGAGCTCACTCCTGATGGGAAGAACTGCATTGGTGAGGAGCCAACACAATAACAGCTCAACTTGACATAAACGTTCACCATTATAAACTTGACCTGAATTCTCCTCTTGTCCCCCCCTCCAGATCACGACGAGTGTGCCACCACCAACATGTGTCTGAATGGCATGTGCATCAATGAGGACGGCAGTTTTAAGTGTATCTGCAAGCCCGGCTTTGCTTTAGCACCTAATGGACGCTACTGCACCGGTATGAATGATTTATTAAGTACAAACAGAAACCTCAAACCTTCTGCCAAACAGGCGGCTTTATAACAGTGTTGACAGATTTGGTGTTCTTTGAAATGCTGCAGATCCCTTTCTTTGAATCCAACAGTTTTGTCTTAGAAGTAGGACTTTTTGAAACATCCCCAATGTGCAGAGTCTAGAAATAGATAGAGGGATAGATGAATTTGTGAGTCTCTGCCTGGAAGCTTCATGAGTAGCTGCCGTCAAAATTGCAGTCAAACCATAACACAGACACAGCACATGTAATAATAATAATTGCCTTTATTGTCATTGCATATAACAACGAAAGGCAATTGTTATTATTATTACATGATAATAATAATTTCCTTTCACATGTACATGTGTATATCCCGAACACAACACATATCAACCTGGATAATGTTAACTCCCCATGACCAGATTCTTCATCAAGATCTTTGTGTTTTCTGTGGTGTCTATTCAAAATTGTATGTCGTGTAAAACATCAACAATCCCAAGGAACTCATTTTATTTATGGCTGTTATTGTTTTTCATGACTTACTGTAGCAGTGAGATCAGTAAAAATGTAATTCTATGAAAACACTGACTTGCATTATCCAAGATGGTTCAAATGTGGTTTTATAGACAATTTCTTGTAGCTACTGTATGTGTATGTGAAATAATACCATTAGATTGTTTTTTTATAGGAATCTCATATAATTTACGTATTTACTGTATTTACTAATTAATTTAGCTCATAAATAAACTGACATATGATGTATACACCGTGTGCCCTCTCTTCATCAGATATTGATGAGTGTCAGACACCTGGCATTTGTATGAACGGACGCTGTATCAACTCTGAGGGCTCCTTCCGCTGTGAGTGCCCTCCAGGCCTGGCTATTGATGTAGATGGGAGAGTGTGTGTGGACACACACATGAGGACCACCTGTTACGGTTCCATAAAGATGGGGACATGCTCGAGGCCATTCCCTGGTGCAGTGACCAAGTCTGAGTGCTGCTGTGCCAATCCTGAACATGGCTTCGGAGAGCCTTGCCATCCCTGTCCCTCCCGAAACTCAGGTAAAATCTTTGACTTGCTTTGTACTGTTTATTTGAATTCTTAGAAATCTTGGTTCATTTTGTTAAAATTGCAGAAAAAAAGAAAGCAAAGAAACATGAATATCAGTCTCATCTAATGTGTTTTCCCCTCCTAATCATATATCTTTCAGCTGAGTTCCAGGCTGTATGTAGCAGTGGTATTGGCATTACAGCTGATGGCAGAGGTGAGCATGTTGTTCATGAATGTGAATGTTTCCCCTGCACTGTTTAGAAACACACGTATCGTTGTTTATATACATAATTCCTCTTCTAGACATCAATGAGTGTGCCCTGGACCCGGACATTTGTCAGAACGGCATGTGTGAGAACCTGAGAGGAAGCTACCGCTGCATCTGTAACATTGGATACGAGTCTGACTCTAGCGGCAAAATCTGTGTTGGTGAGTCAGAGTGGAGTGGATTATTTTCATGTTTTTAATGTCAGATTTAAAAGAAACAGTACATCCGTAGCTAGTTACAAAGTTGGCTATGTTTCTGTCTTAAAGTGAATCCACCTTTGTGTTAATAGCGGCCACCATGGCCACAAGTTAAAAATGACAGGACAAAGGTAAATGTTAAGACATGGTGTAACAGTAGTAAACTCAGAGTTGAGTCATCAAATGGTACAGCAAAGTCTCTCTAAAGTTTGCCCACATTAGCCACTACAAGCTGCTGGTCAAACCAGACCAAGGCTGTGGCATCAACAATGTACTGAATTTAGGAAGTGTGTTTTTATTTCTTAGTAATTCAACTTTTCTTACATGAGAGAATGTGATATTTCCTCTGTCTAACATAGTCTCACTTTAAAAGACAATTCTGACAGTTTGCATCCGTCTAATTAGAAATGTCAGAAACGTCAAATTACTGATTTCTATTTTCTGAATATTTGCTCACCATTGCCTTCTCTCGCCGCCCTGCAGACATCAATGAGTGTCTGGTGAACCGCCTGCTTTGTGACAACGGTCTGTGCAGAAACACTCCCGGCTCCTACACCTGCTCCTGTCCTAAAGGATTTGTCTTCAAACCCGACTCAGAGACCTGCGAGGGTGAGCACTCAGACACACACACATTCTTTCTGACTCACAAGTTTGTGCTGCCTCACATCCACATGTGTTGTGTCGTTTTTACCAACAATCAAGGTCATTATGAGGCGGCATTATTACCAGATGTGTTGCATTTAGTTTCCAGTAAACATGTGGCTCATGGAAAGAAAACACACACATTGTGTTTGAAACTGCCAAGTGGTGATGACGAACCATTTGAATCTGCCTCTCAGCCCTGACCTCAGGTGTGTGTGTTTGCACATGTTTCAGATATCAACGAATGCGAGTCCAACCCGTGCATCAATGGAGCGTGTCGCAACGTGGCCGGGTCCTTCAGCTGCGAGTGCACACATGGCAGCAAGCTAGACTCCACCAACACCATCTGCGTGGGTAAGACATCTGTCCTCCCCAAATGCCTGACGCAAGTTAGAGCAGCACCACAGGGTCCTAGAAACAGCTTGTGTGAGACAACGATTACACACTGAGGCATGAGTGTCAATGGGAGATGTTTAGTGCAAGAGTCTTTTTGTCTAATCATTGTAATCTAGGTTTATTCCACTTTTATAAACAAAGGCTGAGGTGGTTCAGGTTTCCAGGAGCTATCCAGAGACATTAGCATCCTCAGATGTTGAGTAAAATGGCACACACAGATCATTTATTGGATAAATACTTGCATGCATGGCCTTGGTTCACATGGAGATTTCTTTACTTCATAGAGATCTGCCGCAGATTCAAAATGACATGTGGTATGTAAGACTCTCTGCTGAGGTTAAATATTCCACTTGTTTGGAGGTTTGTTACTTTTGGGAAATCATTCTGAGAAAGCAACATGCTAATACAGAATACAGATGTTATTGTAACTGGATGGGAAAATGAGTCATTAAATAAATACTCATACAAACTGCATGAGCTGGCTCTGTCAGAGGTCTACAAATTCCCCTGGTTCATTTCTGTTTTCTGTTTTAGAGCCCATCACTCAGCAGGGGAAGAAAGGGAAAGTAAATTGTGGTTTTGTGTTTGGATGGCCTTGTGGTTTTTGGTGAAAAGGTGTCGCTGTTAGACTGTACACTCTTTCAGTTTATTAGCATGCAAACACATTATATGTAATGATGCATGGGCTTAACCCATCTCAGCTTGTAGCCAAGACACATGTTTTAAGGCATTAAGGAGATTTGAGGTGACATGTTGATTGTTTTTGTGGCATATTTTGTTAGCATGGTTAAAGGTACCCTGTGGAGGTACTAGTGGTGCTGTGGAGTAATGTTTTGAAGAGAAGATAACTGTTTTGTTTGTATCTTGTGCTCGACTAGCACACACACAAGGAAAATTCAATATTGATGTTTTATGAAGAAGGAGCTTAATTCAACACATTTGTTAGGCCTGAAGGATACACACCAATGAATGTTAACTGTGTTTACAAGACAACCCCACAGATTATCTATAATCAAGTCTTCCGTGTTGTTACTTTGGCTCCACAGACAGTATGAAGAGTACGTGCTGGCTGACGATACAAGACAGCCGCTGCGAGGTCAACATCAATGGAGCCACACTGAAGTCTGAGTGCTGCTCCACACTGGGAGCCGCCTGGGGCAGCCCCTGTGATCCCTGCGAGATCGGTCAGTTCACACTCACAGACGCTGCAAATATTTTGAGCCAGTGTTTAATGTTTCTAATTCTGAGCTTTTAAATGCTAAAAAAAGGTTTCAGTAGTCCTCCACACTTGAGGTCTAGGAATGTATGCATCTCAATCTTGTCATGTCTCCTCAGACACTGCCTGCTCTCGAGGGTTTGCTCGTATGAAGGGTCTTGTCTGTGAAGGTAAGAACATATGATTGAAGTTAATGAACGGTGACAAACCTGCAGCGCTCCCTTCATCCAACATCAAAGCCCATGAAATCATTTGATCTTTCTGTCCTTGTAATGTGCCTTAATGTTCTCCCTGTAGATCTCCTTTGATAAAAAAAATGTGTGCATGTTTGTGTGTTTCACCTTGTAATCACGGTTCTTGTAATCTCCTGCTCCCTGTAGACATTAATGAGTGCGAGGTGTTCCCTGGGGTGTGTACAAATGGACGGTGTGTGAACACCCAGGGCTCTTTCCGTTGTGAGTGTGCTGAGGGTCTCACCCTGGACAGTACTGAACGCACATGTGTGGGTAAGAGGACTGCACAATAAAGAAATGAGACGTCACATCCAATGAAACTGTTATTTCCAGCAGCTATCAGGTTACTGCACTATTAGGTCAAAATTCAGAAAAAGAGGTGACTTTGTTTTTGAACTTTTCTAGATATGCGTAGTGAGCAGTGCTACATGAAGTGGCACGAGGATGAGTGTGGCCAGCCACTGCCAGGCAGATACCGTGTGGACATGTGCTGCTGTTCAGTGGGTGCTGCCTGGGGTATCGACTGTGAGGAGTGCCCTAAAACAGGCACACCTGAGTACAGAGCCATTTGTCCCAGAGGGCCCGGCTTCGCCAACAGAGGAGATATACTGACTGGCAGGCCGTTCTACAAAGGTACCAAGATCTAGCAACTGACTGAATGTGGACGTTTTTAACCAAAAATGTATATCTTTGTGATATAGATTTAAATGGTCTGTCTTTCTCCCCAGATGTAAATGAGTGTAAAGTGTTCCAGGGTCTTTGTACTCATGGAAATTGCCGAAACACCATCGGCAGTTTCAAGTGTCGCTGCAACAACGGCTTCGCTCTGACCGCAGAAGAGAGGAACTGCACTGGTATGAGAGAGAGAGAGTCTGATTTATTTAACATGAATGAAACATTTCTATCACAATTAGTAAGCAGTTATTGAGTGTCCTTTTTGATGTCTCTGTGTTTCAGACATTGATGAGTGCCGCATCTCCCCGGACTTGTGTGGTCACGGTACCTGTGTCAACACACCTGGTAGCTTTGAGTGTGAATGTTTCGAGGGCTACGAGAGTGGCTTCATGATGATGAAGAATTGCATGGGTATGTTGGAAACAAATTCGCACACACAATTACACAATTTTCAAATGATACACTGTTTGAATTCATTTTCACAATGAAACAGTCCAGATTGGCAGATCACCTACTCTTTCCATTACTTCCATGTTGTTTTTAATAAATCCATTACTGCTGTTTCTCCTTTCTTCCCTCTTCATTCCTCCTTCCCTTGCTTCCTCTCTGCTGACAGACATTGACGAGTGTGAGAGAAACCCCCTGTTGTGTCGTGGAGGAACCTGCCTGAACACAGAAGGGAGTTATGAATGTGAATGTCCCACCGGACACTCGCTCAGCAACGATGGATCTGCCTGTGAAGGTGGATCATACATCATACAGCACACACACATAATGCATTCACATTCACTCACTTGGTGTTATATATCATACTTAACACATTCAGATGTATTTTAAAAGCTAGTGCACCTCAGTCAAGTCCTGAATAACTAGCTTCACACGTTTAATCTTTCTGTTTCTGTAAACTAATGTTATGATTGTTATACATTATTACCTTTACGTACAAAAAACTACATTGTATAATTATAATTCCGAATTCTCTATACTTGTTTGCCTGTCCTGTCAGATGTGAATGAGTGCCAGCTGAGTGACAACTTGTGCAAGCATGGCCAGTGTGTCAACATGCCGGGAACCTACCAGTGCTCCTGTGACACCGGTTACCAGGCCACACCGGACCGACAGGGCTGTGTTGGTGAGTGGAACAAACTTTATCCAAAACATTTGCACCAGCATTGTATAGTTAGGACATTAAATTAATTGATCTTTTTGCATTTTTACCTGTAATTACCTGTAATTTTTCCTACATTACCTGTAATTCTACAGGACTTGTCTGTGCATGTAATTCTACTTGCATGAGACCTAGATGCCTAATCTGTAATTGTGACCTTTCTTTGCAGATATTGATGAATGTACCATTATGAACGGAGGCTGTGAAACTCACTGTACCAACTCAGAGGGCAGCTATGAGTGCAGCTGTAGTGAGGGCTATGCTCTGATGCCTGACCTCAGGACCTGTGCAGGTAATAAAACACAGCACATGTTCAGTATGTCTGTGTTTCACACTACCTATACCACCCTGAAATGGATTTCTGCTTTTTCCGTTAGATATTGACGAGTGTGAGGAGACTCCAGACATCTGTGATGGAGGCCAGTGTACCAACATTCCTGGGGAATACCGCTGTCTGTGTTACGATGGCTTCATGGCTTCTATGGACATGAGGACGTGTATCGGTGAGAGGAAAAACAATGCTTAGAATTTGAACGTAACTTGGCAAACACATGCTGCATGCTGTAAATGTTATATCAGCTCTTACTCTCCCGTGTATTTGTTAACTACTTTTCCTGTCTGCCACATGAATACATTCATTCAGCCTCTCTGACCTGATCTGTGGCACTTTCTCTGTCAGTCTCATTTGCTGTCACTCTAATCTCACAAGACCCAAACATTCACATATTATCGGTGTCTGCACATCCCTGTCTGCCCAGATGTGAACGAGTGTGACTTGAACCCAAACATCTGTCTCCACGGCGACTGCGAGAACACCAAAGGCTCCTTCATATGCCACTGTCAGCTAGGATACTTTGTCAAGAAGGGATCCACGGGCTGCACAGGTACACAAGCATTCACACACACGAGGGGCTGGGCTGTCACTGAATGGCATCTGGGCATCTGTGTGTCCATATCTGAGTTGAGCGCCGAGACAGTTCACTCATGCATAAAGAAGTTACAAGTCTCTGATTTTTAAAATGATGATTTATTCATGACTCACTAATTAAAGAATTAAAAAGTATCTGCCAAGCAAAAAACAAAAATTTTGCAAGCCATTAATATGGGCACATTTTACTAACACTGCAGTACAAAAATGTATGTTTCTGACTGTAGAGAGAAAGTGGCTAATTGATCTCCGTATCTCTCCAGATGTTGATGAGTGTGAGATTGGGGCTCATAACTGCGACATGCACGCTGCCTGCATCAACGTGCCTGGAAGCTTTAAATGTCGTTGTCGAGATGGCTGGGTGGGAGACGGCATCAAGTGTGTGGGTGAGTACATATTCAGAATATAATGGCTGTAATGTGGTTTGGAGTAACTTGCCATGCCTTGGAGACCAGCTGTACCCAAGAATTTTATATTTTTTGACTGTTTTGATTGAGTTTCACCATCATCACACTTTTTTTCTCTCTTCGTGCAGATCAGGATGAGTGCTCTGCAGAGGACCATAACTGCAACCCCAATGCAGACTGCGTCAACACGCCAGGATCCTACAGGTGTACTTGCAAGGAGGGCTTCAATGGAGACGGATTTTCATGCTCAGGTAAGACTGCTCAAACTTTCAAAATAAATCCTTATTGAATACTAGCTACTGTGTGCACAATGAGCTTCATGCACAGTAAGTTTAAAATGAGCTTGTCCCTTCTGTTTCAGACATGGATGAGTGTGCAGACAACGTGAACCTGTGTGAGAACGGCCAGTGTCTAAATGCTCCTGGTGGCTACCGCTGCGAGTGTGAGATGGGCTTCACTCCTACAGAAGACAGCAAGGCCTGTCAAGGTGCTGCACTCTGTCACATTTTATTCTCTTCTTTTCACTGTTCTTGGTTCACTCAGGCCTAACATTTTCTCTCTCTCTGTCGCCTTTGCCACAGACATCGATGAGTGTAATTTCCAGAACATCTGTGTGTTTGGAACGTGCCAAAACCTTCCAGGGATGTTCCGCTGTGTGTGCGATGATGGTTACGAACTGGATCGCAGCGGAGGAAACTGCACTGGTCAGTACAGCACTTCTGTAGCTCTAAGTTCAGACACAGATCAGACTCAAATAGTTTGGCTGAGTTTTCTTAACAATAACTGTAGCCTTCATTCATGCATTGTATTACCATTCATAATTCTTTGACCAAAGACATCCCAGATATGCAAAGCCATCCATTTTCTTCCTTTATTTCTCAGTCTTTGTACAGTTTCCCTACAAATCACCCTCAGTTAGTTTGTGACAGAAACAAGATTTTTCAATGTTCAATTCAATGTTGGTTTCTGTACTTAACAGCAGCATATAACCTAATATAAAATAACATAAAAATTCCTACATGTCAAAAAGGTGTTCTGATGTGTGCTGCTGAGCTTGTGTGTGCCACTGTGTACTGCAGACATCAACGAGTGTGCGGACCCTGTGAACTGCATCAATGGGCTATGTGTGAACACTCCAGGGAGCTACCTGTGTAACTGCCCCACTGACTTTGAGCTCAACCCCACTGGAGTGGGCTGTGTGGGTGAGTGTGCTGCCAGGTCTATATATCTATGACAAGGCTGAAATAAGGCAAACCAGGTTTTAATGAAAACATGTTGTTTTCCATTAGGCAAGCAGGAAAAAACAAACAAAAGAATATTAATAAATACACAAAATGCACAAAGATAATTAGAAATTAAGTGTAACAATCTTCCTTCTCACATGTGTTTAAAATCAGGTCAGTGGTGTGGCAGTTAAGGCCTTATGAAGCGAATGTATTTTTTAAAATATGAGAACATAGTGACAAGATGCAGCATCCCTCAGCAGCGATGACAGATCACTTAAAAAGATTGAATTGCATATTAGCCTAACCACACTTTATTTCATTCACACACTCACACTGTTGCGTGAAAGTGAAGATTCCACGTTTTTATGAGTGAATATGTGTCTTTCTTAGATACCCGTGTTGGCAACTGCTTCCTTGACATCCTTGCACGTGGTGATGGAGGAATCTCCTGCAGTGCGGAGATTGGAGTGGGCGTGACTCGAGCTTCATGTTGCTGCTCTCTGGGAGGAGCCTGGGGAAACCCCTGTGAACTCTGCCCCGCCGCCAACTCCAGTATGCAACCAATCAATTACTTTGAATATTTACTGGAAAAATGCGCATCCACGTGTCATAGATAAAACATAAAGACTTGTTGGTAAATGTATGTCATAGCAAAAGTTATTTATTACTGACTGTTTTTTCCGATTAGGAAATGAAAACTCACACTAACTTGCTGTATGTCTGTGTCTGTAGCGGAATATAAGACTCTTTGTCCAGGAGGAGAGGGATTCAGACCCAACCCCATCACTGTCATCCTGGAAGGTAATGCATCCAGCTTTCTCTGTTTTTCAGTGCCGTACATAAATAACAACAGCAACTGCACCAGCCGCGACAGGTGTAGCAGCAAAACATTAAACTACGCCAGAATTCTTTAATGCAATTTAACATAAAATCAACACATTAGTGAAATCTATGGATGTAACTATTTGAATTATTCTCTAGATATTGATGAGTGCCAGGAGCTGCCAGGTCTCTGCCAGGGTGGAAACTGCATTAACACCTTTGGTAGTTTCCAGTGTGAGTGTCCAGCAGGCTACTATCTCAATGAGGAGACTCGCATCTGTGAGGGTAAGAGAAAGAGAAATTACAGTGAATTAGTTTATGTAATAAAACTGTATTGACAGAAAAAAATGTGGCAACAACATAACAATCTGCTTTCACGTCATATTTTTTTGTCATTATATCTTTACATGCAGATATCGACGAGTGCACAACTCACATTGGGATCTGTGGACCTGGTACCTGCTACAACACTCTCGGCAACTACACCTGTGTGTGTCCCCCTGAATACATGCAGGTCAATGGAGGAAACAATTGTATGGGTGAGTGGGAGAGACCTCTCTCGGACTGACAAGAAAATATTTACTCTCAACATATTGTCTAAAAATAAACTTTAAAAAAAAGTAAATCATGGTTTGAAATGGAAAATTATAAGTGCTAGCTGTCAGCTTTGGGATTTAAAGGATCAACTTTCTTCCTCTTTGTAATGCAGACATGAGGAAGAGTGTGTGTTATCGTAACTTCAATGATACATGTGAGAACGAGCTGTCCTTCAACATGACCAAGAAGATGTGTTGCTGTGCCTACAATGTGGGGAAAGCCTGGAACAAGCCGTGTGAGGCCTGTCCAACTCCTGCTACCAGTGAGTGTCAATAAATACACTGAAGCATACTATTACAACATCACTGTATGAGTAGATTTTATTACTGTAACTAAATGGCTCCTTTCCTGTCTGCTTCAGCTGAGTACCAGTTACTGTGTGGTAACCAGGCTCCTGGCTTCATCATTGACATCCACACCGGCAAGCCAATTGGTAAGGTCATTACAAGGTCAACAATGGTGCAGAATAGTAAAAAACTGGTACAAGGTGCAGTTTACATTATAACATTATGCGTTGTTGTTTTGTGGAGATATTGATGAGTGCAGGGAGATCCCTGGCATCTGTGCCAATGGGGTGTGTATCAACCAGATCGGGAGCTTCCGCTGTGAATGTCCAATGGGCTTCAGCTACAACAACATACTGCTCATCTGTGAAGGTACAACTCAGGCCTCACATAACGTTTTCTTCATTCTTCTTAATGTGTCTTTTGCAACGAGGGAAGATAACGGCAACGACCCGTGATTTGAAAACCACATTCACCTGTTATAAGACAATGTGCACTTGGTGGTGTTTTTGTTTCCTGTCTTTCTCTCTCTCTCTACACACACAAATAAGCACACACACACACACACACACACACACACACACACACACACACATAAATACACTCACTCACTGGCTTTCACCTCCCCACACTGTCTCCTATTTTGACCCTGCTGCTGAATCATTGCTTGCTTATGCGTTCTTAATACATTATAGAGTATATACTTAACTACACTTACCTCCATTTCTGCACACCCATACAGTCACACACACACACGCACACACACAAACACATAAATACACTCACTCACTGGCCAAGAGGCACTTTTATAAGCAGTTCAGTCAGTGGAGTTAATGCTGCCTTTCCCCACTTAAGTTATGCCCTTGTAAAGACAAGTATAATGGCTCTGAATGGTTGCACCTGCCTAGACCTTCAATCATCCAGAACCTGGCAGCGACCGTCTGTACCAGAGCCAAAATGGAGCTGTTATGGAGCTAGCGATTGATGTCTACTGTTTCTCTCTTTCCTCCTCCTGTGTAGATATTGATGAGTGCAACAGTGGGGACAACCTGTGCCAACGTAACGCCAACTGTATCAACATTCCAGGCAGCTACCGCTGCGAGTGCTCGCCAGGCTTCAAACTGTCCCCTAGCGGGGCCTGTGTGGGTGAGTCCAGCCTTAGCAGGGATTCTCATCTTAAAATTCCAGGGAAGTGGACAGAAAGACTGATTGTTGTGGTGAATGAGGAAAATGTAAAACATGGACATCCATTGTTGTTGGGGGAAATATATTGTAATGTGCATTTACGGGACTGTGGAAAATCTGCTGAGGTATGTTTAGGCCTACCAGACCTAAACACTAGTTTAAACAGTAGTTTAGGCCTGGTTTGGTTTCGGTTTTATCATTAAAAATCTACACATAACACATATGTCCAAATACCACACAAAACAAAAGCAAAGACACAAGTTCAGTCTAACGTGGGACTTGGACATGTAAGAACAAATTAAATAAAACAGAACATTATAAATAGCATACAACACACACAAAGTGTTCTGCATTAGATCGAAGCATGACTCATGGTATGTACTGTATATAAGGGGGGATTCCTGCAAATAATGGGCAATAAATAAATAAGTAAATAAATTGTAAATAAGTTAGTCTTTCGACAGAAAATGTATCAATAGTAGTAGTAGTAATAGTAATAGTAGTTTTGATAATCAAATTATTGTTTAATTCATTAATAAAAGAAAATTTGATGGTCCCAGTTTCGAAAATGTGTGGGCAAAACAAGCCATTTGAAGATTTAATTTGGGCTCTGGGAAATCATGATGGGCATTTATAAGATTTAATGACATTTTGAAGGCTAAGAGTTCTAAGAGTTCATCTAAAAATAATCAACAGATTGTTGTTGTAATGTACAATTGTTAGCTGCAGCCCTTAACATATAAATATTTTTCATTCCTTTTTCTTTTTCAGACCGTAATGAGTGCCAGGAGATTCCTAATGTGTGCAGCCACGGAGAGTGTATTGACACGCAGGGAAGCTATCGCTGTCTCTGCCACAACGGCTTCAAGGCTACTGCTGACCAGACCATGTGCATGGGTGAGAAGCACAATCTAAAACTGTACTAATACACACAACACTGTGTTGCACGTAATCCTGCAGAGCAAGTCAATAGTAAGTAGCCACATAATGCACACTTATTGTAGGTGAATTATTTTCCTGTCTCACGCACTCTAAATCTTGTTCTTTCTGCGTGCATTTTAGACATCGATGAATGTGACAGACAGCCGTGTGGTAATGGTACTTGTAAAAACACAGTGGGATCCTACAACTGCCTCTGCTTCCCCGGCTTCGAGCTCACACACAACAATGACTGCATGGGTAAGGCTCATTTACTGCTCTGTTCTGCAAAGGTCTCCAGCAGTTAGTGTTTTCTGTTAAAGGTCAAAGTCTTGACACAGGTTTAGATGTTATTTTATTAAAGATTACACCTTTGAATTCCAATAAAAGCAGGCTGCCCTTTTCTGTAGCATTACATTTGGCAAGATATGAAATAAAATCAAGACATAAAAGTTGACTGTGCTTTCTTTGGCTTTATGAGGAAATATATCAGACTAGTATTTTCAATCTTTGAACTTTGGCGGTGTAACAAAGACAATTAAACACAAGCCAGCTTTTTCAGAAACTCTTGAAGCCAGGAAATACATGACTTAATTCAAAAGAGTCCTAATCCTTTCCATGTTTACCTTACAGACATAGATGAGTGCAGTGCCCTCCAGGGCCAAGTGTGTAGGAATGGACAGTGCATCAATGGACTTGGTTCCTTCCAGTGTCTCTGCCATGAGGGTTATGAGAATACTCCGGATGGGAAGAACTGTGTCGGTAAGTCAGTGATGAAATATACAAGAAAAAGTAAGAGCGTATTTACAGACCTTCATACAGTACAGTTTGTCTAACATACACAGATATAAACATTCATTTTCTGATTTATACATTGTCCCATTTTTTCACAGATATCAATGAGTGTGTGAGTCTGCCTGGCACCTGCTCTCCGGGAACTTGTCAGAATCTGGATGGATCTTTCAGATGTATCTGCCCTATTGGCTATGAGGTGAAAAATGACCAGTGTATAGGTAAGGCACAAACACACACCCCCACAGACACACATACAGGAAACACTTAAGTAAAGACAAGTACAATGTTTCACACGCACTCGAACCAGCAACCAAGCCATCTGCTCTGACACACACTCACAAATATACCAACTGTCTTCTCACCTTTATTCCTCCTGCCTGCCTTCTTTTACACTCAATTCTCAGATATCAACGAGTGTGAAGTGGAGCCCAACATCTGCCAGTTTGGCAGCTGCACCAACACCCCTGGCAGCTTCCAATGCACATGCCAGCCGGGCTTTGTGCTGTCTGACAACAAACGGCGCTGCTACGGTGAGAGAGGCTGTTAGTTAACAGTAGGCCACCTCCGACAGTGTTGATGATCTTGAATGAATAGGGTAGCAATCTAAAATATTTTATCTCCCATACTAAGGTGTTGGAGGAGGGTTTTTTATGTGTGTGTCCCGTGAATGACAGTGCGGTTACTTACCATCTGCAGTAAAAAAGAAGATTTAGTGGATCTTTATTTTTTCTTATGGCAGATACCAGAGAGAGCTTCTGTTTCACCAAATTTGAGGCAGGAAAATGCTCCGTCCCCAAATATTCCAACACCACCAAGGCTAAGTGCTGCTGCAGCAAGATGCCAGGCGAGGGCTGGGGACTTCCCTGTGAGCTGTGCCCACGAGAGAGCGAGGGTGTGTGACACGCACACACACACACACACACACACAACACACACACACACACACACACACACATTTACGTTAATTAAGACATACACATGCACAAAAATATCTGTAAGATAATGAAGCTTACCTTTTTTTTTGGTGTGTCTCCAGCTGCTTTTGACACTCTGTGTCCCTATGGCCACGGAGTTCTGCATGGACCAGGTGATGCTCGTGAAGGTGAGTGTTAAGACGTAGGTATAACCCTTAAATTTAGAGGCCTTGGTCTTGTATATATTAAAAAACTACTAATTTTCTCTTGCTTTCTCTAGATATGAATGAATGTCTGGATAACCCAGGCATATGCCAGAATGGTATATGCATCAACACAGATGGTTCTTTCCGCTGTGAATGCCCCTTTGGATACAACTTGGATTACACTGGTGTCAACTGTGTTGGTGAGATGGCTTCTGAAATTAAAGATAACAATCTGCAAGATTATCTTATAATTAATGCTTTATTTCAAAGAGGATGTAATCTATCACTCATACTAGCCCTGTAATCACAGAGAAAAACTGAGGATTTATCATGAAACAGTTGAGCAGACCAAGAAAAATCAATGGCAGCAGGATTTATTTTAGGAACTTTGACCTGTGGGATCTTTATAGCCATGTCTCAGAATATATAACTAGTCAACCAGGTTGGATGTTATTTCATCAGAGTTCAGCTTTTCCCTGCATTACAGCCTGATCTATTTCTGGACTAACATTTAAGCTGCTAATGAGCGCTTTTAAAATCTCAGGAGTGGTATAAATGTTTCATTGGTTTTAATTGTCTCCTCCATCTATCGCCACTCTCTGTCTCCTTCAGACACTGACGAGTGCTCCATAGGAAACCCATGTGGAAATGGAACCTGCACCAATGTGGTGGGAGGTTTCGAGTGTTCATGCCAGGAGGGCTTCGAACCTGGACCCATGATGACCTGTGAAGGTCAGTCATTTACACAGTGACACTACTATGCATTTTCACAGGTACTCTTATTTTCTGCATCATTTAAAATAAAGTAAATTAAACTAACTTGTCTCTATTCTTAACTCCAGACATCAATGAGTGCTCTCAGAATCCTCTGCTGTGTGCCTTCCGGTGTGTTAACACCTTTGGTTCCTATGAGTGTATGTGTCCTGCTGGCTATGTGCTACGAGATGACCAACGCATGTGTAGAGGTGAGAGGACACAACAGGTTTACTGTCACTTTTTTCTGTCATCTCTGATTTATCAGTACTTTTCTATAACACCACTGAAACAGGATTTAATAGTTTTACCTGTTGGCCATCTCTTATTGTCCCTCACCAGACCAGGACGAGTGTTCCGAGGGTCTCGACGACTGTGACTCCAAGGGTATGACCTGCAAGAACCTGATCGGTACCTTCATGTGTATCTGTCCTCCTGGCATGCAGCGCAGGCCAGATGGAGATGGCTGCATGGGTGAGTGAAAATGTTTCAGCATATGTGAGAGATTCGCCTCAGTCTTAACCCAATTTCTGTAGATGTTACTGGAATTATCTGGCTCTTCATTCTCTTCACCCTCCCATCCTTTGCTCTATACACTGGCAGACCTGAACGAGTGCCGTGCCAAGCCTGGCATCTGTAAGAACGGCCGCTGTGTCAACACAGTGGGAAGCTACCGCTGCGAGTGCAATGACGGTTTCGATCCGAGCTCCACTGGAACAGAATGTATTGGTAAGATCTTGTTTTAAATTCAGTTGAAGAACCAAAAGTCCTCTAGTTTTTCTTCCATCTCTAACCACGAACACTCGTCATGTCTACCCGTCATCTTTTCCTTCAGACAACCGAAAGGGCTACTGTTACACAGAGGTTTTGCAGACGATGTGCCAGCAGTCATCCACTAGCAGGAGCAGTGTGACTAAGTCTGAGTGCTGCTGCAACATGGGCCGAGGCTGGGGGTCACAGTGTGAGCTCTGCCCACTGCCCGGCACCGTACAGTACAAGAAGATGTGCCCACTTGGACCTGGCTACACCACAGACGGTAGAGGTGAGTAGCACAATATTAAGTATGATAGCAAACACATTAACAAAACCACCAATTTATTTCTCTTTTTTAAATTTAATTAAATTGAAATATTTAAAAGTAAAACACAAAAACTAAATAAATAGAATTCAAATTTTGGGAAAGACACCAAGCAAGATGAGGTACATCAAGTTCTCACACATAAAAAGTGCTGTCCATAAAGAAGCTTAATAAGACTGGGAGCTCTCTGTGTGTTTGAGTATATGTCTAATCCACATCCCTTTCTGAAATGTCTCTGTACTTCCAGACATCAACGAGTGCCAGGTGATGCCAGATCTGTGCCGGAACGGTCAGTGCATCAACACCATCGGATCCTTCCGCTGTCACTGTAATGTGGGTTACAAAACTGACTTCACCGCAACGTCCTGTGTTGGTATGGCTGATCTCTCCTGCTAATGCTCTCTCTTGTTATCTGTCAGTTTGGTTGCAAATATGTATTGGTTTTATAGATGCTGACTGTTGTTGCACGATTTTAGCATGTTATTGAGAACGCTGGTATCAGCC
Source organism: Micropterus dolomieu (assembly GCF_021292245.1). NCBI lineage: Eukaryota > Metazoa > Chordata > Actinopteri > Centrarchiformes > Centrarchidae > Micropterus > Micropterus dolomieu. Next base: position 16,918,327 of record NC_060154.1, on the reverse strand, counting down.
TGCAAACATTTCCCACAGCATCCCTGCTGCCCCATATTCCTTATTTTCCCCCGTCTGTACTTTTCAGACATGGATGAGTGCGCTCTGTCTCCGAAGCCCTGTAACTTCCTGTGTAAAAACACAGAGGGCAGCTACCTCTGCTCCTGCCCCAGAGGATACAACCTACAGCCAGACGGAAAGACTTGCAAAGGTAGATGGACTCTTGATTTGTTTGTTTGTGGGTTATTTTACAGCTTCATAAAAACCATTAGATTATATTTAATGACCTTTTTGATCGTTAACCATATCAGTGGTATTGTTACCCTCAACACGCCAGCAGTTTGGGTTCTGTTTATTATTATTATTTTCACTATTATATGTTACAGATGAAATATTGCCCTCATCTAATTTTTATGCACAAGCTTAATGGCTTTGAGGCGTCATCGCTCTTTGTAATTTGGTTTTGATGAGCGTTAAGTGCTTTCTTATTTCTCTCTTAGATCTGGATGAATGTTCGACTAAGCAGCATAACTGCCAGTTCCTCTGTGTCAACACCATTGGAGGCTTCACCTGCAAGTGTCCTCCGGGCTTCACACAACACCAGACTGCCTGTATCGGTGAGTACAACACATGAGTATCAAGGAAGAACAAAAAATAGGCATTTTTCTTAAATAACATCTCAATAATGTGTTTCCTCTCTTTGCAGACAACAATGAGTGTGCCGCTCAGAACAGTGTGTGTGGTTCCCGGGCCTCTTGCGTCAACACGCCTGGTAGCTTCAACTGTGAATGCTCTAAAGGTTTCTCGTTGGACACCACAGGCGTGGAGTGTGAGGGTGAGCCGACACAGAAACATTTGCATTTAGTTAAATATAGTTTAGAGGGCCAGGTCTCTCACACAGGGTCCTTTTTAAATTCCCAAATCATGTAAGCATGGAAAGAGTTCCGCTTGGGTGTTTGTGATCAAGGTTGTTGAAATGGGGAAGAAAATACTGGTTGCAGTGATCTGCACTAGTGTCACTACTGAAAATGAGAAATAAAAAGCCTTTATTTTCATTTTCCTCAGATGTGGATGAGTGTGGCAGTAACCACCGCTGTCAGCATGGCTGTCAGAACATGCTGGGAGGTTACCGCTGCGGCTGTCCTCAGGGCTACGTGCAGCACTACCAGTGGAACCAGTGCGTGGGTGAGTGACACCGACTGTCTGTGACAGTAATGAACATCAAAGGCACCAGTACACAGTTGTAAAGAGAACCTGGGGAATTATATTATAAGACTGCAACAATATGTTAAGCTAATCTTTGTGTAAAAAATCGCTGATTCATGTAAGCAGAAATGTAGTATTACTTCAAACAATTTTGCAATCACATTTCTCCTTTAATTACTAGTTTTTAGGAAAATTCCATGCTATTGTGGGATCAGTGTCAAAATCATTCTTCATCAGATTTTATTTGACACTAAAATAACCATTTAGATTTACTGTTTTACAGAAAGATATTTTTGTTATTGAGTTTGTCACTGAGTGATATGAAAAATAGATATCAGGATGATCATATCATGTTAGTATAAAACAATTTGAAATTATTCTTAAAAATATAACGATAACTGAAACTCCTCTGAGGTGCTGTGCATAAGAATATGAAACTTGTTTTAGAAGTAATTTACTCCTTGAATTTTGATGAAAAAATCTCATAAGTCATAATAATGATCATATGATGATATTGGCAGTAATGCTGAGTTATTATCTATCCCCATTAAAATAAGTTGCTACTAGGCGTGTACTGTATCATCTCCTAACACACTCATCTTCTCATTTTCTGTCTCTTACCTCGGCAGATGAAAACGAGTGTCAGTCAGCGACAGTGTGTGGCTCCGCCTCCTGCTACAACACGCTGGGCAGCTTCAAGTGTGTGTGTCCCTCTGGCTTTGACTTTGAGCAGGCCGCTGGTGGCTGCCAAGATGTGAATGAGTGTAGCACCGGCAGCAACCCCTGTATCTACGGCTGCTCCAACACAGATGGAGGCTACCTTTGTGGCTGTCCTGGAGGTTTCTACAGAGCCGGACAAGGGTGAGGGAACACAAATTAAAGATTAGTTTTAGCAACTGGTGTTTCTCAAGTGGAAAGTGGTGTCTGTAGATATTTTTTGCATAAAACATTTGAGCAGTTTTCAATGGCTGGGAGCGTTACCTATGAATTTGAAACTAGTTTTCATTCTTACTTAACATATTAAACTCACTTCTTGTTTCCATCCAGTCACTGTATAACAGGCTCAGGTTTGCCAAGCCAGTTTGCTGAGGGTGAGGAGGATGACAGCCTGTCTCCTGAGGCCTGCTACGAGTGTAAGATCAATGGTGGCGGAAAGAAGGGACGACAGAAACGCAATGCTGATGAAAATGAGCTCAACCAGGTTCGTGCGTTGACAAACAGCTTCACAATGCTTGTTTTAGTTCCTGCCAGTTTGAGGGTCAGGGCTCGGTGACTTTTTTAAATTATTCAGAATCAGTATGCTCTGAAATTAGTCTGTTGAGGTCTATATTTGAGTGTGTGAAGTTTCTGATTCCCCTCCCTCCCTCTGTCCTTGTCCTCACTGTAGGACACAAACATGAGTATGGCCAGCATGGACACCCAGGACTCCATCTTCATGAATCTATCTCGGCCCTTGCTGCTCAACAAGGAGCCTCTTCTAGAGCTTCTGCCTGCCCTGCAGCCCCTGGAGAATCATGTACGCTATGTCATCACCCATGGCAACACTAATGAACACTTCCGTCTGCTTGAACGCCGTGATGGAAAGAGTGTGCTCCGGTTTGGCAAGAGGCCGCCTCCACCGGGATCCTACCGACTAGAGATCGCCAGCCTGCGGCTGTTTGGGCCCCGAAGACTACACCAGCTGGAGGAGCAGCACGACAGTGACTACCTACAAGGGGAAATAGGAGACGCCCTGCGCATCAAGCTCCACATCCTCCTGCACTGAGCACAGAGTGCGCTCACAATTCTGTCCTGGACTGATTCTAAAGCCTTTGAGTTTTAACCTGCCCTTTTATCAATAACTTCTCCCCTCCAGCTCCCTCGTGCAGGACCATCCCCACCAACAGGGGGTAATTAAGGGCTGTGAAAGACTGAGTCAATCAGCCCAACTCTACCACCACTTTGTTACTGTTTATGTTATTATGTGTTCATGTTTTGTGTTTAAAAAAGAAAAATCCTGGCTACACTTCCTCTTGCGCCCCTCCACTTGTACCTGACCCAGCACTCATTCTCCACTGAGAGAGCCAGTGGAGGAGATGGCAGAGAGGTACCCTAGTGCTTGGACCAAAGCCCCCTAAAAAAGACAAAAATGGCAGACAGATGGTTCACAAGTCCATGAAGCGCTTTTGACAAGCAATCAAGAAATTACCACAAAAGTTTTTTATTAGAAATTAAGTGCTGAGAGTGGCCAAAACTGTCTTTATGCAAAATGTATGGGAGTATTTAAATCACAGTGTAGGATCTAAAGTGATGTCATTTTTTTTAGTGTTATAAAGAAGTAATAGGAAGGCTGAAGATAAGGGGGTTAGGTGCCATCATGGTGGTCCAAGGGCTTTCTCACCTCTCTGTGATCTTGGTAAAAACACAACACTGGGGAACAAGGTTTGTCACATCCGCCCCTCTCAGTATTGTAGTGTGTCATTTAATGTATTTGTGCTGTTTGAATAATGTTAACACAAAGGACTGCAACATTTACACAGCATTTCAGGTTCTTTAGTCCACATGTCTGTTTTATGGCTGGACACCAACCAATTTTCAGACAAGAAAACAGCAAGCTGTGTTCTGGTCTGATATGACTGACTTTTGTCCTGCCTGCAGGCAGCGGCAAGCGGGAATTAGCGTGTTTGCGTGTGTGTGCTGTCATGTTTGGTTACCTCAGTACTTCTCAGCGAGTATGGACACCATGCTGTGATGCTGACTTTAAAACAAAAGAGGGTGCTAGTGTTGCTCAGCATCCATCATGAGCAGGGAACACACCAGTTACTAGCTCGTAGACTTAAAAGAAGATAGATCAAGTCACTTTTGTATGTATCCTTGTAGGGATTAAGGCTTCAGGTGCACTGATTCCCTTGTCAGCTGTCAGAGGCTTGTAGCGTCTCGTGGTTCTGCATTTTTTCAAACTCCTTAACATAAATGCTTCAGCAGAATAGAGCTGCGTCTGACAGTCGGTGTTGAGGGGGCTGAACTTGACAATAGGCGGACGTTATCTGACTTCTTTGACTTTACTGTGAGCTTGATGTCTGAGGTCTGAGCCTCGTTTACAACACAAGGAGACACACAGCTGAATACAGCAACAGTCTCAAAGGTACATGACATGTTAACATTACCTAAGCTGTAACTAAGGGTAGTGCTTTATAGTGTAAGGGCACGCACAGGTGAACACAAAACCTCACAAAAAAACAAATATCTGTCGGGTCATCTTTCATTTTTAATGATTTTTTTTTCTCTCAAAGAGAAAAAGGGTGCTAGATAATACCATCTCTTACGCTGTACAAACAAGTGCAGTCTTGAATCTAGATTGCAAAAGTGACCTTTTTTTTGCTACGATTTTTTGTTGTTGTGTATGTCTGTCTTTTGTATTGTGTCAGTGCTGAAAAAACAATATTATCAAACTTGCTTCTTGAAAATTAAATTGTATATTTTTAAGTGAAATGTAGATGTTTTTTTTTAATGTCAGGGCTGCCAAATCAAATACTCACAGTGAACCCAAGATTGAAGGCCTTTAGTGCTGTTGACTATGCTTTGTTGAGGAAAAAACAGAAGCAAAAAGCAAATGCAGCATTGTATTTGTTGACTGTATTGTTTGGAACCACTGTCACCAGCCAATTGCAAAAATAAATTAACACACATAAGAAATAAAGATAATTAACATTCCCATCATCTATTATCTCATACAAGCTTACACTGTCTGTACCATGCCATAGGGATCAGTGCAAACTTGACCATCTCCAGCATGAATCTATGGTGCTAAAAGATCATCTTTTTCTCTTAACAGTCAAGGTTGCTGCACTGTCCCACAGCCTAGGCAATGTTTATAATATATAACTATTTTCTAACCTGGGAAACTTTGTATACTTTGTATCTTTATTGTCAGTTTGTAATTTTCCTTTTATTTGCCACTATGTTTTAAAAAAAAAGGCAGTGTCTTCCGTGTGCTTACTGTATCTCAGCTTCAATGTCAAACTTGAAACAATACTGTCGCCATCTGCTTGCATTGAAATATGTGCTTTATACTTTATACTTTAGAGAATAAGGAGACTGTTTCAGTTGCTGCTGAAGTTTCAGTTGAAAGCTAAAATGACAATCATCCAGTCACACCACATCTACTAGCTGACGATCAATAAATCAATCAGCCATCAAAGAACATCTTTTAATATCCTGAATGATCATCATTTTTGTTTAAAAACAAAAACCAAAGATTCCTGACACCAAATGGAAGTCTGTAAAATTAGAGTGATTCAAATAATATTGTAAACTTTTGTCCAGTGACATTATTGGCAATAAAGTATTGTGGGTTATATTTTTAAAGTCTTGTGTCCTGAGTTTTTCTTTTATGCTTGTGTGCAAACGTCCGTGGCTAACAAAAGCAACAAAAGGTAACAAATAAGTAGCAATCATTTTATTTCATTTCCAGCATGAATAATGTGGACTTTCCACACAGCCCATCTATCAGTGGAAAGTAGGAAGAATAATTGAGGAAGAAAATCCTTTTTTTATTTTCATTGATTCAACCCAGTGTATCAAAAACAAAGCAGATAGCCAGAAAAATATTTAATTAAAAAACACACCAAAAAAGCAAAGCTACCTGCTTTGCCTCCTTCTAAAACGTGGCTGCATGACTACCTCAAAAGTCCACAGTCTGAAGATTGATACAGTAAGAGGAGAAGGACAGAAAGATAGCAAAAAGGTGACTCCCAAACTTGAGTCAGGAATAGAAAAATAAAGCTTTCTTTTGCCTAAAGGTTGCTGCTTCATAACCACACTTGTCAGGCTGACTAAAGCAAAGGACACAACCAGTGAACGTAAACACTACTTGCAGTAATAAATGATTATATAGTTTCAATATGGCTTCTCAGTTATAGACACAGTAACACACAAAACATACACGGACAAACTTTTATGGAGACACAAACTACCTGCTTGGGACTTCAAAAGCATCTGAAACTACAGTGCTGCTCGAGGATCAGTGTCCAAAATCTAAAATAAATTTGAGGATTTGTGCTCCTTGACCAGCACTTTAACACTTGGAGGTTTAACAACGGCCATTGGTTCATTAAAGGGGCATCTGCTTTTGCGTAAACTCCTTCATTTAAGTTCTGCTTGTGTTCTGCATGTCGAAGCGTGCTCATCAGAAATGTAGCTTTGAGGTTAGAAGCAATGTCGTGAGTGAATGTGGTCTTCCCAAAGTCATATTGTGTTTTCATACTGACAAGCTCTGGAGTTTGGAAAACCTAGCCCTAAAGTGATGTTGTGATGTGGTAGCTTGTTCAACTAGTACAGTAGGTCAGATTAAGGCAGAAGTGCAGCTCATTATTTCTGTCCTTCAAGGTCCAACATGGCTTACAGGGATTCCAGTTGTCTGTCTGTTGTTGAACCAGACTTGTTATGGTTACATTGCATCCTGCAGCCTCATATTTACAGCAGCACACAGGCTGAAATATGTGATATAAACTGGGCATACTTCAACGAACCCCCTTATACTGCATTCACAATATTATATATTGATGCAGTCCATTTCCACATCTTAATTAGTCAGTGCTCTTAATGATTCTGCCTATATGCAATGAAATAATCCCCTTTTCACCCCCTTGTTACACATCACCCTACACCAGTGCATAATCAAACTGGCCCCTCTCCAACCCCTCCTTGTGGTCAGTCCAGGATGATGCAGGCATGCGGCTGTAGGGGTCCAGCAGGATCCTGAAGCACCTGACCAGCAGGAAGACCAGGAAGAGCATGAGGAGGCCTACGAAGGCCAAGGCAGTGCGCTGCTCATTGTCCACCCCAATCAAGGTCAGAGGGGGGCTGCTGCTGCCACCGCCAGGGCTGCTGGGGATTGAGGAGCTGGCCGGGGACAGCAGCAACTCGTAATCAAGTGTGGGCACATTGTTCATCCTCCACGAGGCCCGAAGGCAGGGCTTACACACTGAATGGATGGGTGGTGTATTGGGAGGAGGTATGGAGAAAGAAGGGAAGGTGTTCATGAGGTGTGGTGCAGAAGGAAAGGCCAAAATGGAGTTTGATTACAAGGCTTAATAAGAAGGCAGCTTACACGTTTTATATTGCAGACCCTGTTTGTTGGGTGAACGGCATGTGACCTAAAGAAGAAGTTAGGTAGCCTGAGTTAGCAGGTAATTAACAAGTAATAGCTGCAGAGCACTCGCCAGGTGAGAGAGTGTGATGTATTTGTCCAAGATAAGTGTGTATTCCGATCAGGGCAGGAATCATCTTCCTCTGCTGGCCAGTTTATTTAGTGAAATGTAGGTCAGTCAAGGTGACATGACCCAAAAAGGCCTGGCCCTAATCTGTTCTGACAATGTGACAGACACACATGCACACACACACACACACACACACACACACACACACACACACACACACACTTTTCAATTAATATGGACTATGCTTTAGTGTCACGTGTTTTGAGGAACTAACTAAACAGTGTAATGAGGCTCTATGGCTTTCTTATTTGAGTAGCCGACCCTCAGGCGGTAATGTTTTTAGAGTATTTATCAGGGCCACTCTGCCACATCAGCTCTCTCATTCTCACTCTCAGTCAGAGCAGACAGGATGCGACACTGCCTCCTGCTAATGCAAACACAGAAACACGTGTCCAGATCGCAGTCAAGGTCAGTGTTCTCTGTGGGAGTTAATAGTGCACAGATGTACTTCCAACACCCAATTGGGTATAGCTGTCTTAAGAGTGTGAGCCAGTCTGTGTGTTACAAACACAAGGCTATTTAAAGCATCTGCAGAGGCCAGCAACAGCAGGTGTGTGTCTGTGTGCACACGTGTGGGTGTTTTTGTGTGTGGCTAATTAGATCAGGAGGTCAGTGGATCAATGGCATATAAAACAGAGCATCACCTCTGCTGATATTGCCTGCTAGATATTTTCCCTTTTGCTCACAGGAGTGTGATAAGTGGGTCAGAGCTGTCAAGTGTTCAAATAAGTTGGGATGATCTTTTGACAAGCAGAGCTGCAGGGAGCAGTAGAGAATGAGTTTGAAAGTTCTGAGAGGGTGAGTTTGTAGTTATTAAACTGCCATTAACAAAAAATGACTTCATCCAGTTTGATCTTCTGTCTATTGAATGCAGAATCTGTTCATCGTGCTGTTCCAACCGTCTTCAGCAGACTTGACAGAGGGTCGTTACCAGACGTGACGTCATCAGATGTTCCTGGTTTAAGCCGAGCAACCGGTGCAGCTCCTTTTAACTCGCCACCTGAAAGAAAAAGATTAGGAGAACATTGAGATAGTTGTCCAAAAATGGCACTAATAAAGCTCTTATGACGACGTTTAATGTGCACAATATAACATCAGTGCGCAGTGAAATTCCCTATAATAAAACTAAAGGCATTGCACAACTTTTCCATTAGGACTGATTATTTCTAATGTGAACCATAAGGAGAAGATTAAGTCATTCCTTCCTCATTTCATCATACGATTGTGATTATTACCACCCTTTGCTCCATAAGTAACAGAGACAGTGACATCAGCCATCTGTGGGGAGAACACAGCATCAGCATCCCCTATAGTGACACTCAATTAGTAAGCTGATTATGGTGTCATTACGGCCACATTAGCAGTAATGAATGCATTATTAAAAACACTGATACACACATTATAGCACCCTCATTCGTCAGCGCACTGTTACTGTGGGTATTTTGTTCACTTGTTGACCCCCTTCATTCATTTGCTCACATGATGGAGGGACAAAGTGTTGTACAGCCTCATTAATAATCAAAAATCACATCTCCTGTGGCGGACCAAATTTCAAATCATTGAGGAAACATGATATGCAAACCATTTTTACCTGCTCGCCCATCTGAATAGAGTAGTGACTGGGCTATTTGCTTAGACAAACGTGATACGGAGAGATATGCAGAGCACTTTGTGTGTGTGTGGAAAGATGCTTAAGAGAGACAAAGACAAGAGGACGAAGGGGGTAGAGAAAGAGGAGAGAGAGAGATGGTTGGTAACAGGAAGAGACACTAACAGAAAGTGCTTTTAAATTTTAGGTTAATGTATTAAGGGGCGAAAATGGACAGAAGTGCAGAGATTGAGTTAAATTTGAATTTCTGATAAATTTACAGCAATGACTTGGTTATTATCGAGAGGTACAAAGAAAGACAGACGACGATGAAAATAGGAATGTCGGATAGACATAAAACACAGGAAGATGAAAAGAAAATTATTCAGATTGATAGAGGACATAAAGATGGATGAACAGAGAGGAAGTTCCTGTGGTGAACGGGCAGCAGTACAGAGGAGAGAGGAGAGGTTTGCTGGCACTAACCGGACTGACTTTCCTCTGCATGACCATGGCAAAATGCCTTTTTCATATACTCACTCTCTCTGTGTCTTTCTCTCTGTCGCTTTCAGTTCAAAGGTTTTCTATCTGCTACTTCATCAGCCAGTGTCTCCAGGGTGGTTGGTGCACCATACTCAGGCTGGCAGTAGAATGACACACCTGGGAGGTGGCACTCACACTGAGAATAAATGCGCACTTCTGTGTGTGCACAAATAGACCTGCTGTGTGTGTGTGTGTGTGTGTGTGTGTGTGTGTGTGTTCTAGCTTGTCACTGCCTCTGACTGATGTGAGTTGCAAAAACAGGTGAACCTTGAAACTCTTTTCAAGGACATTTTTATATAATTATTTATATTGATAGTTTTTAAACCACGCTTATACAATTTTTTAAGGCTTTTAGGGATAGTGTTTTTCAGCAGTTACTATTTTTTAGGTTGTTACATGCATTAAAGGGAGATAAGTGATTCTGCAGAGGGATTGTTGATATTTGAACTCAACTGTCAAACAAACACACCCCTCCCTTTAGTGATATTAGTCATATAACTTCTGTTTAGACTCTTCAGACCTTTTCCTCTTTTGCTGTTTCCTGGCCATCTCTCCTTCTTAAAACTGCCTGGAGTACAGCATGTTTGACTGTGCCAGTGTATAGAACTCTCTCTGCCACTGGTCCTATGCACCTGCACTAACACCACCTGTTGCGGATTGGCTGGAACAATGTTGTGTGGCAAGGTCCACACCACTTTCTTTGTTTTCCATTTACAGAGCCAGTGCTGTGTAGAAAAAAAATGATAATTTTTTCAGAGCACACACAAAACAGAGAGGTAGCATACTGTGAGGGAATATTCACTGAATCCCTTATTATTTAAGAAGAATGTTCTAATTGTTAAGTGTTTATTAGGTTTGTTTAAGATGAGCCTTTGTGAAACTGAAAATGTCAGCCTTTACCAGCAGGACAATGAGTCCCAGGAGTTAGAGCTGTGTATCACTCCAAATTGCGCTATATTTTCAGTAAGGAAGGTGAACATGTATTTAATTTACCAAAATATGCCCACTTTAATGTATCTATCTATCACACAAAACCTTTGCTTTGCATACTTCATGAACCAATAAGAATGATAATGGAAACTCTCTATCACTAACAGGTGCTACAAAACTAACGAAAGAGTCAGAAAAAAGTAATTCAAACACTGTCTTTAAAACTGAAGCGGCAAATACGTGAAACCATTTGTAAGGGCTTTAGAATTATCAAAGTCATAATTTGTCAAAACAAGACTAAAGACGAACAATTCAATACTTGAGGTTCAATTCCAAACCTTGCCCAGGACAGATGGTCCCCCCCCCCCCATAATTATTTAGTGGCAGCATTCCTCCATTATCTCTCCCAATCTCATCACTAAGTTAGAGGATGATAAATAGACTGAAGGAGAGGGGGAATGGGCTTAAAGACGAGAAAGAAAAAGCATTTGTTCCCTTTGGAATAGTGAAATTTATCACATTATACAATAACAGGTACACCATTACTTCTTAGTTATGAACAGCTATTTAAGTGCTAAGATGGCAAAAATGCTGTATTTTCTGCCTTTTGCAGCAAGCCTTTGTAGAGTCAGTGGTCAGACAGTTCAGTCATGGGCTCCCAAGGTGTGTGTGTGTGTGTGTGTGTGTGTGTGTGTGTGTGTGTGTGTGTGTGTGTGAATAAGTCATTGGAAGGTAGAGGGAGGACAGACAGAGATTGCTCAGCTTATTTTCCTCCTCGTTAAGTCTCACTCCTACCATCACCCTCCATCATCCTCATGCGCACACACACACACACACACACACACACACAGCCGTCCATCAGCCTCGTCTCGCTCGACTCGCATTAGTTCTCGCCCACTCCATTTCTCCTCAAAGCACCCCAAAGACCCCTGAAATAAAGGGAAGCAAAGCGGACACTCGTCAGTCTTCAATGAAAAGACCTTAAATGGATACCTCTTTCACACACGCATACATTCATTCATATTAAAAAACACACAATGGAATAAATGCATAGAGATAAAAGTAGGCATACTTATGTTCATTACGTACACGCAATATATAGACAGAGATTCACTTAAACACAGAACACACACACACAAAAACGACACATCTTTCATCACTTTCTCACAAAGTAATTGGTCAAGCTAACGTTGACAGAACTCATCACGGGGTAAATGAAATGAAGAGAGCTGAAAATAATTTAGTTACCTCTCAGGTGACCACGGTATCACCTTTTCCTTTCTCTATCCACCTCCCACTATCCCCACCCCCCCAACCACCCACATACACATTTTCAGTGCTTGGCACTCTTAAATCTACAATCAAGTTTTACACTTTATTTTAACTGACCATATTTGGCAATTATAAGCAGTATAAACAATTAATAACTGGTTGATAAAACTCTATAATGTAGTTGTAAGCAGGTAAAAGGAAATTTTAAGCCTGTAATTGTTGCAATTACATTTGTGTAATTTGTATACATCCCTTTTTCTATTTAAGTAGCATTTGTTATTTACGCTTTTATTTTGAAGTCACTTACAAGTTTCGTTGGGCTGCTCTCGCGTGAGTTGTTCTGTTGCTCAATATCGACAGGCAGCAGAGAGCATGGACATGTGTGCGTTCCTTTTTATATACAGTCTATGATGTGTTCTGGTGAAAAAACTTATGCTAGCTAAAGCAGACTTTGATGTGAGCGGTTTTAAGTTTACCTCCGAAGACTGAAAGACTTCCCTTTCTTCGTAGCATGCAGCCAACGAGGTATTTTGTTTTGTCCATCTGCATTTCACTTTGGTAAATGTTATTCCACATGCTGTGCATGTTATTGTTTATGTTAAGCTAACATCGTTTCTATATTTTCTCGTCGATGTTATTTTATTAGTTTTCACAGTGGATTTGGAGCGAGGACTTCAATAAACCAGTAGTAAGAAAACCTCTTGTGTCTGTCTGTGCTTAGTGGGAATTACAAAGCGCTTATTAAGTATTTGTCAGCAATTAGTTATAACTTCTCCTACGAAGACATATTCTATATTATTACAACGCACTGTATCATTTGTTGACATATACATTTATAACATTTATATTTAATACTTATATCTGCTTACACCTACATTATAGTGTGTTATAAAACGTTTGTTTCATCTTTATACACTGCTTAGGCAAGCAAAGTTTATGTACTTCACTTCAAGTTGAACTTTATTTGACATTTTCCAGTTCTGATCATATTTGACACCAGAGCTGCATTTTGGTAAAAAGAGCAAATCTTTGGTGCCACATTAATAATTTCTGTGCGATGGAAGGTTGTTTTTTCTGTTGCTGTCCCAAGTTATGATTGACATTTTCTTTGCCACGTGCTCTCACTCTTTGTCCTGCTGTTTGTCTCTTGTCTGCTCTCTCTCATCTTGCATGCACCAACACAAATACCCCGAGACACACACATTCCACATCAAAACAAGGACAAGCATGATCTTTTCAGCAGGAAAACCACAGACCACCACTGCTTCTTTAAGCACACACACCAAGCCAGCATCCACAGGGTCCAGTGCAAAGACAGCCTTGATTTGTCATTATTTATAGCCTGGGTAAAGCCACTTTCTAAAAGTAATTAGACTTTCGAAACAATGAGAGAGAGACAGAGACAGAGACAGAGAGGGGGGGGGGGGGTAAATGCTCCCAGTTTTAGCCACAAACTGCTGGGAATTGGATTAACCCTTTCCAATTTGATGCTTATAAAGATAAAGTGGACCTGAAGAAAATGCATGAAATCCACAAGCTTAGATGGGTATCCTCCTTCACATCACTATAAAAGTAACACACATTGTGTCAAATGGTGGACGGCCGCAGAGAGAATGTATTGATACCATCCACCATTAAGCCTTATTGATATCTTTTTGCTGTGATTCGTTGGTGTTTGTCTGGGCTCATTTGTCACCTCAGGGACCTAATGCCTGCCGTGGGTCTGTGGCTAATGAGGACAATGGGGACTTCACCTTGAGCTGCGTTCTCCAAACACCAACTTTATCTAACTTCAACATGTGAAGCTTAACCTTTTATAATACATCTTGTAAAGGAAGGGATTCACACACACACACGCACGCACACGCACACACACACACACAAATTTGTGTGTACATATGCACACCCAATTTACCAGACCAAAACATGACCATCATGAGGTATTTTTAGCACCTGAGAGAAACAAAGTGTCTGTGGAGTGGTTTCTCTTTACACTTGGCCAGCAGTTCGACTCACGACCAGCCAGGTCCTCAGATAGCCCCCGTCATAATTAGGCTGGCAGACACTCAGTAGCTACGGTAATGGTGATAAAGTTAGGCAATTAAATATTCTGCTGTTCCAACACAGCCAGCCATTCTGCTCTCCGTACACACTTGCTTATGTACAAAAAGAAGGTGTGTATTTGTGTGTGAGAGGCAGATATAAAGACACACTGAGGGAGAGAGCGTCCTGTTCTTTCACTGAGTGTTCATGCAAATGAGAAGGCAGTGCTGTGAGAGTGGAAAGTACCCAAGACTGCTGACCTTTTAAAACAATACACTTTATATTGATGTATTCTTCAAGAACCTGTCTATTGTCATAAACACGTGTACTTTCGCACTGCTCACTCCTCATCAGTTTGAAGTATGGACTGCATTGCCGGGTGTTTCTGAGGAGAAAAAATGGTCCACAACTGTCGGAAACTGTTCACATCAGCTTGCAGAGAAACTTATATTGTAGTGAACCAGGACAAATGAACAAGGGATGGAGATATAGAGAGAAAGACAAATGGAGTTGTACACAGATGAAAGAGCAAAGGGGAAAAAAACACGCCCTTTGTGATTCTCAATGCAGCTGAGCAATTCCATCTTCCAAGCTGCCTACAATCTATCATTTTATCACCAGTCAGGATGAACACCCAGTCTATTTTCTTTATCAGCATATTTAGGGTTTTCAAGGTCATTCCTGCATCAATATTTAAAGTATTCAAGATACTAAATCAGTATTCATTTTGTACAAGACGAGCTTTCTGTTTTACTTTAATACAATAAGGCCAGATTTAGATACAGCTGCTAAGCAGAAAGTCTCCTCTGATTGGGTCTTCTGCTGCATGGTGGACTGCACGATTCTCCCCAAAAAATGCCAAGCAGGATCAGAGCTCCAGGCAGCCCAATCTCTCTAATCAGGTCCGTCCTCTCTCTTGGATGTTTGTGTCACTCTCCCTAACTGCCTGAATCACATGCGTGTCTGACTGCCACCAGGGAGCACCCTGAGGGAGTCAACTCTGCATCTCTGTGGAGTAAAAGGGCTGGATGTTGGACGTCCTGCTGCTGATCAGGACTGCTAAAACTTCTCTCCAATGAGCCAATAGAAATTTTAGGGATGCTCCAGAATCAGCTTTAATAACAATAAACAACAACAAAATGTCTATACACAGAAACTCAAACTGCAACAGGGATACAAATAGTGCAAAGAGAGCTGGAATGCATACTGTATTGTAATGTAACTTTATATACACATACATACATACAGTAGGTAGTTTGTGTACAGTATCTTCATGTATACACACCTACTAATGTGAATGCTTTGTAAATTCCAGTATTTTAAACTACATTCTCTGAGGTATAAGACAGCCTACAGCATGTTCTGCTCATTTGTGCATATCTAAGATATCCAGAGCCCCTTTACGCATTCCATAAACTGCCATTTTCATAAAAAACATGGCTCAAGATATCCAAAAAGAAATCTGCTGTTGGAATATAAACAATCATCCTGAGTGTTGATTTTTACAAACATTTTCCAGCTTTATATTTGTGCTGATAAACTAAGAAAAATTGTTTTAATTTCTCAATTCATTTTATGTTACCTAAATGTTGTAATAATTTCTATGATTCACAGGCACACAAGACGTGACATAAAAATCACAGGTTTGAAATTCTTTCTGTGCATCACATCAGAAGCTGAAAGGATGTTTATTTGAGACCTAAGAATATCACACATCTAGTCATAACTGTGTCTGCTGCACTCTGTTCAATAAAGCGGCAAAAAATAGTAACGGCAATAAAAATATAATAAAAAAGCCTAAATGCACACACCCACAGAGCGAACCTATTTGTGAATTTTATTGCACCCAGTCATGATTCTCTAAGCTCTCAATGTGATTTTTCTTTTTCCTGTTATGAAGCGCCTCAGGGGCTTACTCTAAGGCAAGAGAGTCCCGAAACATATTTGTCGCTTCCAGCCATCTAACTCACTGATGCTGGCATGCTGACAGGCAGCAAAGGAAGCCACCTTTCTCTGCTGTTCACCGCCACCACCTTAATCAGCTCTGACATATCTGACCATCATTTCCATCAATCGCTTGCAATGCTCACCCCCTCCTTTCATTTGCTACCCTTTCTCCAAATATCCCCACTGCCCCCCACCTCAGACAGGGGAAATAAACGCCATCCCAATCATATCCACCTAAATCCTACATTTAATTCATAAATTACAGGCATGAAATATTCACACAATGATGAGGATGAAGGGAGACCGGTCAACAAGAGGCGTCAGGTCAGGAATGAGTGGATGAATGTGAGGATGAGTGTTCAAAAAAGAGAGAACGAAAATTTTTATGTAAATGACTATTGAGAAAAAAGGGCAATGGAGAGGACAGAAAGTGGGTGTAAGTGAGAATGAGAGCAGCTGACGAGGCCAATCTAACCCTGCTGTATAATTCATATTGAAAGACCCCCTGCTGCTGTCACAGTGGTGAACAGCACAACACACCGCCAGGAAAGACCTGGCAGTGAGGTGAGAGGATGTCAGAAGAAGGATGAGGTAAGAGAAGAAAGAGAACAGGCAAAAGGGAAGTTGCGACAGAGCGAGAGAAAGTGTCAAAGCATGGAGGAAAAGGTGGAGAGCAGAACGGTAATCCCTATGATTCACGTCTGCTGCTACCCGGGGAGCACAGGGGGTTGGGTGGCATCAATCAGACACATTTGGAGGTAAGAGGAAGAGAAAAAAGAGGGGGATTCGTGGAGGTGTGTGTGGGGGAAAATATGGAGATGTCAGCACTCTTTAAGTCAGAGGACAGCACTTTCCTTCCATCAGGCTGCCAGTCTGTCAAGTCCTCGGGGACAGAGCAGAGCCTGTGCCAGCCAGTCAACCGGCCCACGATGAAGGCCATATATATTACATGCCCTGCCCACACAACACTTGCTCAAAACCGAGGTCGCAGGGCTTAGAGTCAGCATTAAAAAAAGTCAGACACTTTGCTGCAGGCGGTGTAAAAGGAAATGACCTGAGACGTCAGAACAACCACCAGCCAGGAAGTAAAACAATGCTTTTCAGTAAGCGATGCAAAAACACAGATGGCCCACACCCATGAATGTGAAAATACAGTATCAGGGTGCAATGCCCAGTAAATCCAGTCCACCTTATAAGATGCAGAGGAGCTTTAAAGACTCAACAATGGCAAAGTGCTGATTCAAACAGTGAAGCTGAAATAACTTTGTTCAGCAGGGCGCTGCTGAGTGCTCTGATCCACGCTGACAATTGAAGCCAACAGTTGGACTCTTAAGCACGGATTAAACACTGAAGAAAAGTCATCACAAAGACACGGACATATCACCTTGCTGAAGTGAAGGTAGTCTGTTCGGCTGATTTGATTACTCAGTCTACAGCGGAGAGGAGAGGAATGGAGAGGAGGGTGTGTGTGTGTGTGTGTGTGTGTGTGTGTGTGTGTGTTGGGGGGGTGTTTTTAAGCTTCACAGACTGCTCCACCTTCCTGCTTGTTTTGTGTTCATGTGAGAAGGAAGTGGGTCTTTATAGGGCAGCAAATGGGATGTTTATGACCCTATGTGCTATGTTGCCACATTACATACAGCCAAATTGAATCACGCTTAGAGTGACATTGCTATTATTTCAGGGGCAATACACTGAAGTACCACAAAATGCACAGGTGATTTCTTGCTCAAAGCTCCAGTGTGGGAAAGTCATTTTAGCACTGAACCTTACTACAGCATGACATTTAAATAGTGGCTATCAGTACAATGCAGCAAAGACACTTTTACTTCCCCACTCAGCTGCTTTCCAACGAGGCCTGAAAAATGTAAAGCAACCATGTGGGTGAGCAATAGAGAATAAATGATTTAAGATATCAAACCTAATAACAGAGATTGGCAGTAAGACAGTGAGATAGCTGAGTGGAGAACCTTATTCACTAATGTTTCACTCCATGTAATACTGTATATCCTCACAGGGGTATTAGGAGTGCTTTGTGGATAAACCCTCGAAGGTTTTCTCTTTCCTTTCCATCTCTCCTCTCATTACAGGTCGTTACAAGATGACACTGACAACTTCCTGCTGATCAGCGTTACCATTGCGCGCTGTGTATTTATCAGAAGTGGTAAACTGATCTGGTCAATAAAGTAAAGTAGCCACAGAGTACCTACCTGTCTATCTGCCTACCAACCTGTGCGCGTTCTGCTCCTGCACTTATTGCACATGAAAATGCATTTGGAGGAGTGACTTTGGAGGGAGGCCTGAAGAGAGGGGGTGGGACTTCAGTAACCTGCCCTAGCTATAACTGGAAATATACTACATGTCTCCTTTTTGTCTCATTTCTCAATCCATTTCCCCAAACTCCAAAAATCATATTTGGTGTATTTGGAAACTTTATGAGTTTAGAATAAAGTTCTGTTGTTTGAACAATGTTGCAGTGCACAGCATACATTTATAATGAAAGGACCACCAGAGGCTTGTTATGGGGTATTATAGTAAGACACCTACAATTCAGCAAACAGCCTTTATCAGGCCAAAGGCAAAAATAAAAGACAGAATTAATACAAGACAGAATAAAAAGGCAAAAATAAAAGACAGAATTAAGACAGACAAAGTCTGTATTTTGCAGTATTGTTTTCATAAAAGTCATGACGAGAACAAAGCGTGCCGCTACTTAACCTTATTGAAATGTAGCCGTCAGCAGCACAGTATACTTCTGTTAATTTTCATTTAAGCTGAGAGAGTTGACCAGTTCCCCACTTGTGGTATCCCTTACATTTTAATTTGAAATCTCAAACTGGGTCTAAGAACAGCACTGGACCTCTGCCCTCTGCTCAGTGACCTCCATCAGATTCCAGATACCAAAAACTCACATTACTCATTACTGTTAACAAGGCATTGGTTAATTATTCAGCAGTTGTCATTGTAACGTGATAGATACGGCTGGAAGAAGCCAGGACGACTGAGGTGTGTCCAATGCCTGGCACAGATTTCTGAGTCCTGGTGGGTAAATGATAAGGTGTAGGACAGGCCAAAGCCAACACCTCCATGGTCAGGAAGTGGATCAAAATACACAATGACACATAGGAGTTGATTACAGATAGAGTGTAATGCACTGACAATGCACTGCAGATGGAGATTTTTCCTATCAGCGCCAATTGCCAACCTATAAGAGCAAACAAAATTCAAAATACATTACTGAGACAATTTGATTTTTAGTGTGACAGTCCTAAATTAAATTCACAGTTGCTAGCTGTTCAGGATGTACTGTATGCATCTGTGCTATCACACTGAGCTGTGTGGTACTCTATCTCAGCATGATAATTCAATCCACATTTCCTGAAGGTGCCTTGCCCTGAGCTAAAAAGGAAGAAGGAATTCTGTCTTGCCACACAAGCATTGTCATAATAATTTCATGGCACATTGCTCCATGATGTGGTAACCTGGTGGTTTTGTGGTTTCAAATAAATCAAAGTCAGCAGGGTTGGTAAAATGTAAATGTGAAATGTAAAATGTAAAATCTATTTTTGATATTAGCTCCTTAAATCGAGACTATAATCCGGATATCATAATCCTAATAGGATGTCCCTATCCTACTGTTTACATAGGCTACAACGTTTAAATGAATTAAAACAATAAAAAGTGTTCTCCTGGCATTTTTATTTGGACTTTAAAGTTTGTCTCATCAAACACCACCCCCCCAATTGGGCAGTAGGACTCTTATGATCACCTAGTAGGCTAGCGGTTATGACATAAGTTAAACTGACACGGCAGACTGGACTAGATTTGACACAGGTAACACCGGAATCGACGACGAAGCTTTTAACTTACAATACAATATCTAAAATAGCTCTTAAGGACATGCAAATCATTCTCTACTGTATTTCGCATCGCAATCTCTTATCAATAGCATACATGTCCGATGCTGATTTATCTTAATGTAATTGTGGTGTTAATTGTGCTGATTTTTAAACATAACAGGCATTTCAAGCGGTGTGCATTATATCGCCCCGAATAACCTATTGCACAAACCTGATAAGGTGTCCCGTACTTGTGTCCGCGGTGTCCGAACAGCTGCAGCCTCAAACTTTGGGATGCGCTCGTCTCTTCTCCTTCTCGTGATAGTCCTCCTCCTCCTCCGCTGCTACTGCTGCTGAGTGTCGCTTTGCTGGGAGACACGAGGGGAGGCAGGCAGAGGCTCTTAAAGCTCCCCACCCACTCCGGCCTCCCCCAGGGCGCATAGCCAATCACAAAGGTTGCCTTTACACAACAATACATAAAGAAATCATACATAACACAACCGCCTATAGTCAACAAACTGTCATCTGCACTTGGCCGCGTGTGCCCTGATGGGAAACAACTATGGAAACCCTTTGGTAAATTTTGCAGGATCTTAAACAATTGTTACCACGGTTTAGAACCACGCTCGGTTAGGTTAATAAAAAACAAACAATTTGAAAGACTAAAAGTGGGCTACTTCTCATCCTCTGGGGTCTTTCTCCCTTCTTTATTCCACTCTATCGTCATTCCTCTCCACAATTCATTCCTCCCTCCGTTTCTTAAATTGCTCTATTCTCCCAGCATGCTCCATTCTCTTCCTCATCCGTGTCCATGTGAGGGAACCAGCGGCATCTGTGCAATTTTTGCCGTCTGCTTCCATCCCTCCATCCCACAGCCACGTGCCACTGGTGCTGGTCGCCTCACCTGTGTGTCTCTGGTAGAGAGGCCAAGGGCTCAAGTGTCTTTGAAGGTGGGAATTGGGAGCATGAAAGCAGACAGGTCCTACGTGTGGAGAGGCCTTAATTAGATTCATTGCTGTAGTTCCTTTGGTCCTAGAGACTCACCTCCACAGTACTTAGGTAATTGATGAGGGAGTTTTGCCAACCTGCTTCCTGTAACTATTTTTTTGCCAAGAAACTTATTTGATGCTCCAATTGGAAATATTTGTAGAGCAAATACTTACTAACTTACCTAACTATTACCAAACCACTGCACCCACTGTGGTTCATCTGCAACTGACACAAGGGCAGAATCTGAATATGTAAACGATAAAAGCAAACCAACCCAAGCTGAGTTTGATGACTTTTTGTATTCTCCAACGTACATTTCCTCTGTATAATCTCAGTGTAGGACGAACATGTTAGTGAATGTCAGATATTCCCCGCTGGTTCATCTGATGATGGTTAGAGTGTGTGGTGCAGTGATGGTGAGTGCTCAAACCTTTGACAGCGGGACGCACGTCTATTATCACTGTGCTAATTCTAATTAAAGCAATTTTCTCTTGGAACAAAATGGCTGCTGCACATTAGAGGCTGAAAATGTCCAAGCATTTTAAACTGCATACAAGTGTGTATTCGTTCATCCCCTGTGGAGTGTCTGTGTGGGTGTGTGCAAGTACATTACGGATGTGGAGTGTGTCACTTTCCCAAGTGTGTTTCTTCAAATGTGTGTATATGTGGCGTGTAGGAGGCTGTGAATGGAGCTAGAAAGCCCATACCTGGCGTGTTGACTAAAATCTCCCGGCATGTTAACCTGAAAGGGATATGTGTATGAATAATGCTCCTGTATGCAAGTTAAACATTCATCTTTTCTGGTTGTGTGTGTGTGTTGTCTGGGTCTGTGTGTGGGTGGAGGGGCAGGTGGCCATGACTAATCAATAAGCCTGATAATGAGATCTGAGGGGTGTCATTATGGTGGCCCCTCCGGCGTAGAACGCCTCCTCTTCCGTAAAGAGCATTGTTGTCTCCTCTCCTCCGAGCAAACCAGCACCTCATTAACCTTTTGAGCCAACACAACATCAGGCAGACGCCATTTACTTTTCCCCAACATATTCGAGTTGTTTCTCTCATGATTGAGCATATAAACCTTTTTTCTCTCTTTGAACATAGACAGTAATTTCTCAAATGGTCTGTGGTGTGTTTTAGCAGCAATTTGGAGGTTTTTCATAAGGTTGAACGTTTCTTCAACTTTGCGCTGTATGAAATGCTACAGTGACGAATCAAACAAAGTCTGTGAGGAGGTTTCAGCAGCATCATTTACTTGCTGTATTCATCAGTTTGGAGTGTAAAATCCTTTCTAATACACCATCTGTTAATGCAACCAAATAAAGTGACCCCTGTCCTGCTGACTGACAAACCTCATGACATGACATGAGTGGAAATTACTTTCTGAAAATATCCCACAATAACTCAAGCATTCCGACCCATCGTCTCATCAAAATAAACCTCACACAATCTCATAAAGCTTTTATTCACAGTAGAAACTCAATTAGGCATTACATCATATGTAGACACATTTTTACAGTGAGCAGCTGTAATGACAAAGTACAGTATCTCATAATAGTGAGTACACCTCTCACATATTTGTAAATATTTGATTATATCTTTTCATGTGACCACACTGATGAAATGACACTTTGCGGCAATGTAAAGTAGTGAGTGTTTTTGCTGTCCCCTCAAAATAACACATCACACAGCCACAATGTCTAAACCGCTGGCAACAAAAGTGAGTACAGCCCTAAGTGAAAATATCCAAATTGGGCCCAATAAGCCATTTTTCCTCCCCGGTGTCATGTGACTCACTGTTACAAGGTCTCAGGTGTGAATGGGGAGCAGGTGTGTTAAATTTGGTGTTATTGCACACTCCCTCATACTCTGCACTGGATGAACATGGCACCTCATGGCAAAGTGCTCTCTTAAGGATCTGAAAAAAGAATTGTTGCTCTAGATAAAGATGGTCTAGGCTATAAGAAGATTGCCAAGACCCTGAAAATGAGCTGCAGCACGGTGGCCAAGACCATACAGCGGATCAACAGGACAGGTTCCACTCAGAACAGGCCTCACCATTGTCGACCAAAGAAGTTGAGTGCACGTGTTCAGCATCATTTCCAGAGATTGTCTTTGGGAAATAGACGTATGAGTGCTGCCAGCATTGCTGCAGAGGTTGAAGGGGTGGGGGTCAGCCTGTCAGTGCTCAGACCATACGCTGCACACTTCATCAAATTGGTCTGCATGGCTGTCGTCCCAGAAGGAAGCCTCTTCTGAAGATGATGCACAAGAAAGCCTGCAAACATTTTGCTGAAGACAAATGGACTAAAGACATGGATTACTGGAACCATGTCCTGTGGTCTGATGAGACCAAGATCAACATATTTGGTTCAGATGGTGTCAAGCGTGTGTGGTGGCTACCAGGTAAGGAGTACAAAGACAAGTGTGTCTTGCCTACAGTCAAGCATGGAGGTGGGACTGTCATGTTCTGGGGCTGCATGAGTGCTGCAGGCACTGGGGAGCTTCAGTTCATTGAGTGAACCATGAATGCCAACATACACTGTCACATACTAGAGCAGAGCATGATCTCCTCCATTTGGAGACTGGGCTGCAGGTCAGTATTCCAACATGATAATGACCGCAAACACTCTTCCAAGACGACCACTGCCTTGCTAAAGAAGTTGAGGGTAAAGGTGATGGACTGGCCAAGAATGTCTCCAGCCCTAAACCCTATTGAGCATCTGTGGGGCATCCTTAAACAGAAGGTAGAGGAGCACAAGGTCTCTAACATCCACCAGCTCCGTGATGTCGTCATGGAGGAGTGGAAGAGGACTCCAGTGTCAACCTGTGAAGCTCTGGTGAACTCCATGCCCAAGAAGGTTAAAGCAGTGCTGGCAAATAATGATGGCCACACAAAATATTGACACTTTGGGCCCAATTTGTACATTTTCACTTAGGGTAGTACTCACTTTTGTTGCCAGTGGTTTAGACATTAATGGCTATGTGATGTGTTATTTTGAGGGGACAGCGAATTTACAATGTTATACAAGTTGCACACTCACTACTTTACATTGTAGCAAAGTGTCATTTCTTCAGTGTTGTCAAATGAAAAGATATAATCTAATATTTACAAAAAGGTCAGGGGTGAGGTGTACTCACTTTTGTGAGATACTGTATGTTTGAGGACGGATTTTATGCCAAGCGTGACAGTGTTCTCCTCCTCCCTAAAGTCAGCTGTCCCTCATGGCAGTAATCCCTTCCATGTTGAACACCAGCACATGGATTATCACAATAATATGCAAAGAAAACTGTGGCCGCTGTTTTCAAAGTGAAAAAGTGAACAGGGTGTCTGAAAGTCATTAAAACCTCTGGGAATCAGAGCTGTTTTGTAGCCCGTGACCTTTAGAGCCATGTCATTTCCCTTGTGGTGTGTTAGTAAGTGTGTGTGTGTGTGTGTGTGCGCACTTTACTGTAGGGGTTTGTCTGATTGAGTGGTACAGAGGAACCTTGCTAAATTGAGCGTAGAGGGAGAGTCCGGAAACCAGAAGGACACAAGTTCGGTCCCCTGAAAGAGACACTGTGATTGCAACAGCAGCCATGTGTGCTACTAAAGTGCTGTTGAGCAAGATGCTTAGCCGCTTTATGCCCACCCATCTTGAGCTGTTGAATGAGAGCATCCACTAAATGCACAAATGTAAATGAAATTAAACACAGATGCTTTACTGGCTGAAACACAATGCTGGATAAGCACATTTTCACAGCATGCACGGGCACGTTCTCTGAACAAGCAAAGGATTAGACGTCTAATTACATGTGGCCACCAACATGGAATTTCAAACAATTTTACACAGCAAATTTCATAATTTACAGAAAATTCCATTTCCTGTGCTCATTTTGTTTAACCCATCAAGAATCAGCATTTGGAGAAATGACTGTCTGAATGTGTGTGTATACATGTGTCTTTGTGTGTCCTCTGCTGTTGGGGCTACTGAGGGCAGGGGCTACATTTCCCCAGCGGTTTCGCACAGCCTGCAGGGGAGGTGATTATTCCCCCCCCAGTCGTGGTTATGGAGAAACATTCATCATGCAGTTACACCCTGGATCGTCCCAGTGCCACCATCATGCAAGATCACACACCCTCCCCGTTCCTGACACACACATACATACAACTTCACCTATCAGTTCCCAACCAGCTCCTTCACGCTGATCCACACTTCACGGTCCATTTGATATTCTACTTCTTACTTTAAAGTGTCCAGCCAGTTAGCTCCACGTGTGTGTGTGTGTGTATGTGTGTGTGTGTGTGTGTGTCTGTGTGTGTGTGTGTGTGTGTGTGTGTGTGTGTGTGTGTGTGTGTGTGTGTGTGTGTGTATGTGTGTATGTGTGTGTAGTGCAACGCCAACCTTGTGGCTCAGAATAACTAGGAAACTCGACAGTTGTAAACACAGTAGTTTGATTGTACAGTTACTGAAGGAGGTGTCGCAAAAATTATTATTATTATAATGTTGTATATTACAATTTGTGGTTTGGATTTTGTGCACCACATAAAGCCCATTTCCTCCATTGTGTTTAAACGTAGAGATTTTACATTGTAGGGCTCTCAATGAACGGAGAGAGATATCGCCTTTTTTAGTACGTGCTTTCTTCTTCCTTGTCAAAACCTAGTGCCTAGTGCTAAAGGAGCCCTGAGCCACTAGCCTCAAGCTGAGATGAGGAGCGGGCTACAGAGGTCTGGTAACATCACTTCTTTCTAACTTCACACCTCCAGATAGTCTTCAGTCTTCAACCCCAAGTGACATCAGGATATTTACATAGCTATTGAGGATATTTATGAGATTTCACATAGCTCCCTCTGGAGCCAGAGAAGGCTTTATACAACTTTATTCACATATGCAGCAGTGCTCCCCAAGTCCTGTAAATAGACTTTGATTTGTACAATCTGTGGAGTTCACCTTGAAATGTAGATCAGTACCTTGAGCTGTCCATCACTCCCCATTCACCCATGATGGCAACATTTGTTTTTAATGAGACATTAGCTCCAACTTTGACCTTGTTCAAAAGGTCAGTGCATTGTGAGGATTTGTTTTCTGTCACCAGAGAGAGTGTGGTGTGTTTAAATGGATTGTCTTAGTTATTCATAAGAGCTTTAATAATGCATGGATGCTGAACATTAGTAAACAGTCCCTGGTAGAGTGAGAAAACAAGTTCCCGGTGAAAGACTTTTTATCTGCGTGATATGATTTTGGGCCTGGGAACATATATTACTCCAAAACTTAAGAAACTTGATTGATGACCATTTGATATAGATTACGTGTAAAGCTGTAAAGGTCTGATCACGCTGAAGAAATAGACAGTGATTGGAGGAGTTTGTCAGACCATGCTGCCAAAATCATTTTGTACTGCTACTCGTGGTGTAATTTTCCTTCTCGGAGAACAAGAGTGAGAGGATGGGAGGGAGAGATGGAGGGATTGAGAGGTGGGGGGAACTGAATTAAATTAAAATGAGAGGACACTTGGTTCAGATAACAGAGTTTGATGGAGCCAGTTGACTGATGATGCACCGTTTCAAATTGTCTCCACGCGATTAGCATCGCCAGAGGATTAATTCTGGTTACATTTAAAGTGATTGATCATTTCTATAAATTAATGAAACAAATAATAAATATATTAATAATGAATGAAGGATAAGCCTTGCCAGAAAGGCAACCAGCCATGCTTCTGCAATGCATCACTTTCAAATTTGTCATTTGCATTTTTTACAAGATATGCTTACACAAATTTTCCTGTAACTCTTTTCAACAATTTTTTTTATGGGGACTCGCTCAGTACACCCAAGTCGATGAGGCCCGTTCAACACTTCACTTCTCCACTTCAAAGCCAATAAGTCAATACCATCCCTCTACCTGGGATTAAATAGAAGGGGCCGGGATCAATATCCTTTGATCCATCAGACACTATTAGATATTGAAGCTTAAATGCCACGCAGAGTTACTCCTACACCAACAAAGATATCAGGTTTTGATCAGCTGGGTTATTGAGCCCTTCTGTGAATTGGTCGATGGATGCCCGCTGACACTGGAGTGGAGTATTCCCCAGCCATGGAGAGAGCGATTAGTAAGAAAATTACATGCTCAGGTCTGCTCCAGCATCGCATCACCATCAGTGCTGCTATGCATCCAGCCTGCATGAAACATGTCCACTCATCACACTGACAGCAGTGAAAAAGCAATTACTGGACTGAGCTTGGGATGACAGCTAACTAATGAAAATGGAAGTTTCGGTGTAATTGTGACCATTTTCAAAAATTAAGTAATGGTGGAGAGAAGATCAGGAATAATGGCAAAATAATTTACTATGCTAATTATGGAATTGACAATGTAATTTACATTTACTCATTTGGCAGATGCTTTTATCCAAAGTGACTTACATTTGAGGACCAACATACAAGCATCAATAAAGCATCAATACAGTAAGAGATCTACAGTGACAATGGATACAAGTAAGAGCAGCAAATAAATACTAGTAAGACCTATTAGCGTGTACGGCATCAATGGGGTAAATACCTAGGGATAGAAGTAAGAGTTAACAGACAGTCTGACTCAATTTTGCCTGCAGTGATTCATGTCAGGAGGGAACTCTACTATTCACAGGGGAAAGACCATACGTAGTGTGGAATGGGTCTGGTAGGCACCCAGTGGTATTTAGTGACAATGTGATGTCTTCAAATGATTTACAGCAAGAGAGAGACAAAAGCACAGCAACAAATGAGATTATTTGTGTTAATTAATGAGCTTTAGAGTTTCGGGTAGACAGGTTTTGATGCTTTTTGACAAAGTCAAGCAACCTGTTTCCAGTCTTTATGTTAAGATTAGCTAACCACCAGCTGGCTGTAGCTTTATATTTAGTGTACAAACATGAGTGGTATCATTCTCATCTCACAATAAACCAGAAAGCCAGTCCTTCCAGGATTTCGCAGGCCTTTTTAGTGATTCCTGCGGTCTAAAATGCCAGATTTTGCGACAGCTTTTCTAAAAAATTGTGATGAAAGTTGCGATGTTTTCTTTGCAATGAAATTGCAAGAATAAGTGAAAACTGCAAAGGTAGATGTAATTTTTTTGACTTTAGAATAATAGTTAGGCCTAAACCTAACCTTAACCATGCATATTTAAACCAGCTTACATTGATTATTTCAGCGCTTACAGCTGACCGGGATGCCACAGCCTGTGTGATTTGTTTTGTCTGACGTCCTCCATGTGTTTCGGCCACTCTCCGCGTATGTTTTGTGGCGGCAAAGTGTTTGTCAATAGATGATTTCCTTTTATGTTCGACCACAATACTGCATGATTTGCAAAACAGTTTACTCCCGCTTTGGTAAAGACGAGCCCGACACTGTTTTTCATGGCAGATTTATTTTTTGTCCGCAAATGTAAAACGTTCATATCACTCATGTCTTGTGACACGTCCTGCTTCTTGAAAACAAGGACATGACAAGTTGACATATGACAGCGTTTTGTGGGAAACGGTTAAATTTGCGAAAAAGTTTCCATGATTGGTCAAAATTGACCAAAAACAGTTGCGCTAAATTCAGGGGGATTTGCTGAATTTGTGTTAGGCCTAATAGTTGCGATCGCGGCATCGCGAAATCCTGGAGGGACTGGAAACCTTCCCCAAATGTTAAAATATTCCTTTAAGAAACTACTGGTATAGTTAAACATTATAATCTTGACATTGGTAGTTTTTATTTAGCAGGGATACTGTATCGGATTCCAATTAAAATTCAACTTGACTTATAATTCTCTAAATAGTTTGTTAACATCTTGTAGTGCATGTAGCTACTGTTGGAGCATTGCAGAAATTTGGAATAAAAAGTTTCAGGAAGGAGAGTGGAAGCTGTTAAAATCTGTATCAAACATTAGCTTCAGTGTGAAGTGGCCATGGCCCGTCTTCAGGTGAGTTGAAAGAATGAAAAACCTATATTTATGCAAAAAACAGGCAAAGACAACTATATAAAAACTGTTCTTTTCTGATACATCAACTGTTAAGTTTGTCAATTCTAGCTTGAATTGATTTAGAAACATTTTGGTGGCATCTCATGTTTAGTTGAGTTAAATTCTACCAGAGGGTAAACGTTACCTAAGGAAAGCTGTGAATGAGAGGCAGTCATTCAGAGATTTATGGGTCATGGGTAAAATCTGAATATTGCCTTTGGGAGCACACCTGAACTGTGTGAAATGAAGCAAGTGCACAAGAACATTTCTGCTGAGACTAAGAAGCATGCACACACCAGACAATGTGCTGGGTCCTAAAGAGGACTCATTAAAAATTTAAAATTGCTTCTGCTTTCTTCATTAGTCACTAGTAATGGAAGGTAGAGGAGAAAGGCTGGCTAGATTTGATAGTTTTTTCTGGGATTTAATTTCCTTCCATTCCATATTTTATCAAAAGCCCTCTCCCCAACTTTCTTGATTCTCCCCCTTCTACCTTCTTCTCGTCCTTTCCGAGTGTCTTCTGTCTGCTCTCCATCACACAATCTAACTTTAATATGCTTTACTGAGGAATATAGGTCATTCATCACACTGTGGCAAGGCCCAGGACACTGCCATGCTGCACATTTCATAGACCAGTAAGCCTCAGCAGTAGCATGGGCCAGCTATAGAGTTGCTAATGCCTCTATTTATTCCGCCAGGCGGGCCTGGTACAATTCGTCACTCTAGGCCCGACAACCCTGACTCTGTGTCACGCCTTTTATGGAGCCATGAGCTGCTCCTTAGTAAACATCTCTCTAGTCACCTGACTGGCCTTTGTAAGGATAGATGGATGGGTAGATGGATGAAGAGAGAGAGAAAAAAATGAAAAATGATGTGTGGGTGCAAGAGAGAGTTGGAGAAAGAAGTAAGGAAGTATAACTGATGGAAATAGATGCAACAAATAAACTGGTCTCGTCCTTAACTTTCAGGAGTCCGCAAATTTCTTTAGCCACACACATGGGTCTAGCCTCTATGGTAATATCTCAACAACTATTGGATGGATTGCCATGGAATTTGGTACAGACATTCATGGTCCCAGAAGATGAATGCTAATGACTTTGGTGATCCTCTGACTTCTGCTTTGGTGCCATCATGAGGTTCATATTTGTAGTTTTGAGTGAAATTTCTCGATAATTACTGGCTGGATTGCTGTGAAATTTGGCTCAGATGTTTATGTTCCCCTGAGAATAAACTGTAATAACATTGGTGATCACCTGACTTTTTATCTAGCGCCATCATTAAGTCAAATTTTCATTGGTCCAATGCTTTTGTTTGTGACCAAACACGTGCAAAACTATGCTGTCTCTTTAAGGCTCCCCCTCTCAAAGCCCACTGTCTTCTGATTGGCCAAGACCTGAAGCATGTTACCAGGGGCGAGTTCAATCTCAAAACATTTTGCACCGGTTTGCAATATTTTCGGATTGAATGACATGTTTCCTTGCAACGTTCTGCAACGGTCTTTGTATGTTTTCTTCTATTTGGTGGGCGTGTCCCAGGTGTTACCCAATCAGTTGCATCAAGTTTGTAAACACAACGGTGTTAAAAGGCAGGAAAATGCAGTGCGCTTGCGTACACAACAGGATGTTCAGGGAACCACTGTTTCCTAAAATTTGCTACATTTTGTTGGCACTGAAATCACCTCAGGCTGTTGTTGCCGCTGAGCGGTGTCAGTGCCAAATCCATACCGCCTGCCAGATCTGTTCAGCACATGCACAAAAATGATTCTGTCAGTCGAAAAAGGTTACTTCAAATCTGCCTATTCAAAATGATCCAACTAAATCTTTCAAATCAAGATAACAAAATGTTTTTTAATCATTGGAGATTAAACTGTGATGTAATAGGAATATACTTAAGATATGAAAAACCTTAATCAATAGTACATTTTTAATTTCTAATAATGACAACAATCTAACAAAGTTGGAACACAAAGGTGGCTAACCCTAGCTGACGGCCGATGTGCACAGCTGTAGGGTTAGCCGGTTGGCATGCATACAATCGCTGACTTCGGTTTAGGCACTGTGATGAGGCTGTGATGGTTAGGGTAAGGATAAGGAGCTTTGGGAAGTAGTCAACGCCTTTTATACTGACATAGCTAGCTGCCTAGCTAGATACTAGCGCTTCCAGTCTATACGGGGTGTCATACACAGACACGCCCGGTGGCGTCTCATAAGCACGTCGAAGGGTACCTTTTGCATCGAATACTATGATCAAATAACAGCCGTTCTGAAAGCGTCAGTATTTGACGCCCTGAGATGAGAACAGACAACAACACACGAGTAATTATCCAGCAGGCAGCACAGATTTGGTCCCTACAAGCGGTACATAAAAGATGGAGCAAATGACCATATATGGAATACCGGCTCCATCTAGCTCCATGTGGTGTAGAACGGAGCCGTTGGTAGAAAAAGCAATTCAAAACAGAACGTTTAGAACAGGAGTAAATCTGAGGTTTTGGTTCACAGGGATTTCTTTTAAATACTTTAACCTCATTATTTGAAGCTTTGGCCATGTTTAACATGAACATCTAACATTGTAACATTGTAGATATATGTAGATGTCATGAAATATGGAAAAGCATAATAGGTTTCCTTTAACATGCTGACATTAGCATTTAGCTCAGAGTTAAAATACACATTTGATTTAACTTAATCTCAGTATTACCTACTGGTGCCAAAAGATAAAACACAGGTCTCCATATTGATGTGACTCAAAGGGACAGGACCCCAAACTC
The DNA here is from genome assembly GCF_021292245.1 of Micropterus dolomieu. NCBI lineage: Eukaryota > Metazoa > Chordata > Actinopteri > Centrarchiformes > Centrarchidae > Micropterus > Micropterus dolomieu. The sequence continues at coordinate 16,886,999 of NC_060154.1, read as the reverse complement.
ATAGAAGTATAAACATTCACAAGTAATTTGAAGAGTCCTTGCTACTGGCCAAAAGTAGGGTGTGGAGGATCACTGGGAAATTGGAGTCTGGGGGGGAAATTAACTCATATTATCAAATACCATTCACGCATTGCTTTTAAATGACTGCAATTATTCTTTGAAGCATGATTAGCCTGTGGAGGATTCTCATGAGAAAAGTGTGGTGGATTAACTCTGTCAGTTTGACACTTGTGTAATTTGACAGGGGATTGCAAGAAAACATTGCCAGCTGAGGAACATACAAGTTACAGTATAGCAGTGTGACTTATGCTGTGAGGTTCTGCAGGCTAATTTCATAATCTTCAATCAATACATTGAGTGATTAAAGTTAATAACAAACAGTTATGCAATAAAGAAAGCATTTGAAAAAAGAACAGCACTTTGGGCTAATTAGCAGTGCTGAACCGTGATTTATCACAGGTCATCCAAGTCCCAATCCTCACATAATCTAACATCACTAATCCTTAATGAGAAGACCTGTGCTGTTTAAGGATTGCTGATAATTTGTGCAAAGTGGACATGTTGAACATATTGATTTAGATTAAAAATTAACCAAACATGTGAATTCTCTCTCTTTATGAACATCTCACATAGCTGAAGAGAACTGCATGAAGGAGCATCAAACTGCACGTACACATCTGCCAATTCTCAGTGCACTGTGTCATGTATAGGGTTCAGTCGCATTGTTTGATGTTGATCTTCAGCTTTTCATTCCTTCTTGTAGTATGCACTCTCCTTTTCCCACTTTTCTTCACTCACGCTCCACCTTCTATCTCCAGTAATAAATCACCTTAGCTGTCTGTCTCTCTGACCCTGACCTTGATAACTATTGATGAGCTGCCCAAACTCTTTATTCACAACCTCATCTACCTGTCATGCTGACACAAACTAGGCTAGCAGTTAGCAGGAGAGTGAAGAAAGGGACACATACATAGACATTAGCAATAACTTCTATTTATACTCCTACGGATTAGAGCTCTGTGTCCTGGATTGACCTCTGACAGTCAGATGATTAGCTGTTTGTAATTCCTCTTATGCAAATGCAAACTTTTAACGTGCTAAAGTTTTCCCAGCCCCCTAGCCCCCATGACTGATAGACATGGTAACAGTGTGGAAAGTAAATCTAACCGGTCCTCCATCATCATTACAGTTACCAATAGGCTGTGGGAGGCTAGCAGACTAGCAAGGCAGTACCTGTACTCCAGCTGTCCTTTGGCCTCAACCCTTTATTCCTATAGATTAGCTGTTGCCAGAGGTGAGGCGATCTATCACAGCGTCTACCCACAGGGCCCATGAAAAACAGGGTATAAAGGAAAACATATTTGATTCATGATATACTCACTGAAAATTAGTCATTTTATTATGTTCCTTGTAAATTCTGGCTTACACATGTCTTTTCTTCTCTTGTCCACTTGTTGATCGGTCCTTTGTCTCCACACACTTTAATTAGAATCCTATGATAAACTGCCCTCTGTGTTGTCTGCACTGTGTGTGTCAGAAGTTGATGGCCGTGTTTGACGATCCTCCAGACAACTTATGAAGCTGTGTGCATCTGGCTAGGAGAGCAGCCTGTATTTACAGCCACGCTGTGTTCCTCTGCTCGTCTACTGAAATTCTTCCTGCAGAGGCTGATATGGGGACCCAGGCCACTAAATCTTATGACAAATCAGACCTCTGAACAGGAACAGTAAACACAGCCGGCTGGAGGGAGGACAGAGACACTGGCTGATCAATAGAAACAGAATTTGCTTCCATTGTTTTTCCTCCTCTCAGCAGAATCGCCATTCTAATAAAGAATCTGTTCCCTGCAATTAGGAAGGGCTTGCTGGATGGTGTGCTGGGTGGACAGGGGATTAGATTTAGAAAAAGAGGATGAGGGGGAGGAAGAGAGAGGTGATAATGGAATTGAAATAATTAGAAACTGGCTAATGCATGAGATTCAAAAGGATGGGAAAGAAATAAAAAAATAACCCAGGAAGAAAAGATTCTGGCATTAGTGGGGCGGACTGTGTTCTGTGAAAGCAGCAGCAATCATCATATGGTAACTTCCCTTAGATGCAGGACATGTACATACAGAGAAAAATGTAACCTACATTTATGCATTTAACATTATATGTATAGTTTACATTGTACAGTATATGTATTGTATAAAGTGGTGCCTATACACACAGTTGTACTTCTACATACATGGATGACATTCAATTAAATAAAAGGAAAAGTCAGATTAAATTGAACGGAACCTTTGCTGAATGTTTAACTACTAGCACCATAGGCTTATTATTTCAAATGAGAGATTTGATTATTTTGACTGCTTTAGTAACATAGCTTTCAATGGATTTTATAGAAGAAAGTTAATTTGGTCTTCATTACTCTTAATTTGAAAGAAGTCGTGATACTGGTGGTTGTGGGGAAGCAACATACAGTGCACTACACATACAGTTAATTGGGTTAATAAAACAACATGCTGATTAGCTGACTGATTTCAGTTTAGTTGAATTCAAAATATATGAAGCCAGAAAGAGCTGCATTTCTTTTTAACTGAGCAAGAGAGAGTGAGAGCAACAGAGATTTGCTTCTGCCAATAGGCCCTATGCCTTGATATTTGCAGAATATGCAGATTTGGTGATTAACTCATCTGGAACTTTTCTGAATAATGTGAAATATTTTTTTAGGGGGGGGGGGGGGGGCATATACATGGGAGAGTTGCCCCTGGTTGGCCAGCTGCATGGCTGTTACCTTCTTTCAACATCACTTAAGGCAATTGGTCCGAATTTGTGCAGTTCCCTCTGTAACCAGAAAAGGCTTTCCACAACTTTTTTTCACACATGCAGTAGTTATTCCCCTGACTTTAATGTGTAAGATCTGTGTAGTCTCCCTTTAATTGAAAATGTAATTGAAAGTAACCGAGGGACAGACAGAGACAGAATGAAAGGAAAAACCATTGTACATTGAGCAAACTGAAGAGAATGCGTAAGAAAGAGGAGTCTGTTTCATGACCAGGGGTAACCAGTCTGTGCCTACGTGTGTCAGCCAGCCTGAATGTGTATTTATCAACACCAACGCATGCAGACACACAGAGCTGTGTCTGACACAGCCATACTGTAAGAGCCATCTTCTCACGTTTCTTCCGTAATGTTGGGCCTGGGAGTTCCAGCACGTCCAAGTCCTGCTGGTCTCTGGACGTGCATGGTTGGGTGAGACTGGGGGCTTGTTAGAGTGCTCTCACTGCCTATTACCGCTGAACAGGCACACCTGACCTTCCATAAATTTGCTGCCTGCTTTGCCACTCATTTACAATGCTGAACAAGTTCTGCCTTTCTGCCTGTCAGTCCTTCTACATCATCTCCCTTTCTGTCTCTCTCTTTCTCACTGACCACTTCCTCCCTCTCATTTTTATTAAAGGTAAAGAGATTTTTTTTTTCATAACACATGTACAGAGATTTCTCCCTCTCTCTGTTTGATATCACTGTCTTATCTTATGGGACTGGAGCAATATATGAAAATGAGATAAGGATATATTGACCGCTGACTTTCATAGGAAGACACAAAACTCCCCAATATTAGATCCCGAACACTGTTAGAGTTGCAATAACAAGGGGAGCTTTATGAAAAGATGAAGCGGATAACCTTTAAAAGAAAAATGTGATTTTAATGTGAGGCAATATCCCCAAACAAAAACCTCAAAGATCTATTATTGAATTGTCCTCGGCCATAGGTATATAAGCTACTTCACGTTTTTTCAATCATCTTTGTTCAATCATCCCCGCAAAGAAGATTTTTACATACATATATGAAAGTAAAGGAAAAGGCAAAAATTGTTTATGGTGCATGCGGCACTGAAAATGACATTCTAAAAAATCTACAGGAACATCTTCTCCCAGAATCAGTGTCCCTGTTGGTAAGGATAATTCACAGACCTTGCTGTCGGCAGTTTTGATAGAGACTATTTCTAAAGAGACAAGAAGAAATCTGGGTACCACTTTCTATGAAGGTCATCGCTATAATGATATAATGTGTCCATAAGACATTATAACAGTTGTTACTAAAGTGTATTCATAACGAGGCAGAGTCGATGGTTATAATGTGTTATGGAACATGGTCGGAGATTCTTGCCGCACATTGATATAAACTGGTATTACTATTAGTTATAAAACATTAAATCAAAAGGTCATAATACGTTATGAACTTTGCTATAGCGCCTAATGCATGTTTGTAAGTGATTATAACAACTCTTATAATGTCTTATGGACGCATTATATCGTGTTATAAATATATGCATAAGTCATTATAGCAATGACCTTCATAGAAAGTGTTAGCAAAATCTGTTCCACAAAAATACCTAAATTTTTTCTCAATAAAAATCCTCAGATTAAAACAACATATACAAAGAAACAAGACAAGGGGCAAGGGGTCGACAAAGACAGGTTGGAACCCACTGAAATAGAGGTAAGTGGGTTAACCAATCATTTTATTGTCTTTTTTCCAGACAGAACTGTCAACTTGTTACGCTCCATTACCATCTTCAACTCTGTGACACGGGCAGATTCAAAGGTGTGGATCCAGGCAAATCATTTTATATAATAATTACATGCATTTAACAATTCATAAATATTATTTCTGTAACAGAAGAGGTGTGGACTAAGCAAAGGTAGCAGCATCCAGTGAGAAGGGATGGAAAGTGATTTTGAACGTGTGCTGAAATCCTGTGGGCGTTAGCAGGTTTCCTGGGCACTGTGATGTTGTGCCTGGTCTGGAGAGACACACACACACACCTAAAGACTACAGAGAAATAGTAAGACATGTGCCTCACAGAATAATTCAATCCCCCAGGCTCTTATTTCCAGTTTCTACCCAGGACAAGAAGGAATCCCACCAGTGCTCGAGTGAGCTCCCTGAAAAACCAGTCCTGCATAATCCCTCTCTCCACTGGGACGCCCTCCTGACATTTCCCCACATTGTTGTCTGACCGCCTGTATGAATGTGAGTGTGAGTGTGCACTTTCCTGTTTGCCCATGAACTGACATGTTGGCACAGTGCCCCACTACACTGGTGAATCTGGGTCAGAATGAGCAACCGTACGCATGTACACGCAGCCAGACTTTGGTGACCTTCTAGCTCTTTCCAAAGGACTGTGCATCGGACTCATCAGAGAGTTGTTGTAGCAGCCAGTGCTTAACTTCACATTAAGTAAGAACAATGTCATGTTGCATTAAGCCCATCTGAAAACATCTCATGCATACATTTTTACTTTGTCCTAATACAGAAAGATGTGGATTGTTGCCTGTGACCATATTGCTTCTACAATTTGACATAATCAGATACAGCAAAAGCTGCGATTAACATGTTTAGTTTTTTTCAACAGAAAATCTATTAAAATAAATAATAATATGGAGGGAGGACTAGAGAAAAAGACGATGCTGGTTAAATTGTCCTTATGGAGACTGGGTGCTAAGGAAGTTCAAGGACAGCGTAGTTAATGGAGCACTGGACAGATGACAGGGAAGAAAGGAAATGAGGCGGATGTTAAAGAAAAAGACGGTTGCCAGGCAAGGACACTCGACATGAATGAGTGAATACCACAGTCAGTTACTTAAATGGTACCCCTCGTGTTTTGTATCTTCTACTGTCTGTTTTTGTTCGGTTGCTAAATTAATTAAAAACAAAGCACCAGAAACCATGTTTTATGATGCTATTGTCACTCAACGTGTTAGTCCTGCGGCTGCCAACCTGGATCCTGGGCGTCAACGGCATGACAACACTCACCCGTCAAGTGAGAGAGTCTATGTGACACTTCCGCCCTACTTCTTTGGGACTTAACCCAGCAACACTTCATGTGAGAGTAGCCCCTGGTTGGCCAGCTGCGTGGCTGCGAGCTTCTTTTCCCTTCAGACAGTGACGTTTGTGTTCTGTATGTGTGAGTCAGAGGAAAATACCCCTGTTGAGTTCACTTGGCAAAACTGTTACCATTACTACCCATATGTACGTGTGTGTCCTTGCCACTCGTGCAGTCAGCATTAAGCACTTTGTGAACAAATGTTTGAGTGAATGTACTCCTGTCCAAGGACCAAATGTCATTAGTCAGTAAGATGAGGTAAACCTCCAAAGAAAGGACATTTAGGCTAGTAAGAAGAGGTTACTTCTGGCATTAGTTTAAGGGAAGTGACTACAGTAGGTTTATAAAGGTTAGGCTTTAGAATTAGTGTTAAGGTTGGGTTTAAATCTGGTTTATTTGGGAGGTTGGCGGTTAAAAAGACCATACTAGTTTGTTAGTTTGCATATTTCTCATTAAGATATACTTTATGTGAATACCAAATGTTTTCCATTCCATAAATTTACAGTTGAGATTGATTCCCTACTTTTCAGGCATCCACTCAGCCTGCAGGGACTTTTTGTGAAATCACATTTTCATCACGTCTTAACACTGTTGATTTTCTTGTTAAGGCATTTGTATGTCTCGGGTACACCAACTTCTCCTTGAGCATTAAAGGAGCAACCTTTCAAAGGCTTTTTTTTTCAGAATACAGGTTTAGCTACCTTTGTGTCTTGCAGGTTTCATTTCCTGACATATCCAACTTATCAACGTGCAATGACTTGCAGCATCCAGCTTCTAATGTCTCAGGAGTGAGTGTTTAAATGCACCAACAAGAAATACTGTTACTATACAGTATCTTTAACAAAAGCTAAAGAAACTAAATATTTAACGCAATAGTTAAGTAAAGACTATTGCAAACTATTCACACCGATAGTGTCATGATCTTGTCTTGAGTTTATCGGTGTTTGCATTATTTTGGCCGTATCTCCTCTGTGTTCTGTATTTTGATTCTTGTTTCTGGGTTTTGGTTCTTGATTCTGAAGTTTTGGTTTTGTGTCTGCATTTTAGTCCTGTCATTTGGTCTGTTTAGTTTAGTTCTCTGTGTGTTTTATTTATTGGTCATATCGGTATCTGTTATTTAGTCTGTGTTTTGGTTCCATGTCTTTGTGGATTTTTGTGTTGGTTCTCATTCTGTTTTCTCGTCTTACTTCTTAGTCCTGCGTTTTAGTTCTGTGTTTGCATTATTTTAGCTTTGTCTGCTCTGTGTTCTGTTCAATCCTAGTTCAGTCTGTTTTCCCTGTTGGTTGTAGTTTATTTGTGATATGTCTGCTTGTGTTCTGGATTAGTTTGTTATTCTGATCTGCTACGTCTGTTCTGTCTGTTCCCCCAGTAATCCCTCTGCCTGCCGGTCTGCCTGTTTCTCCTGTTGGTCTCTCTGCCTGCCTGTTTGTCTGTGTGCTTGATTGTTCTGATTGCCTGTCACCTGTGTTGTTCCCTCCCAGCAGTTAACCCTCTGTATTGCCTGCGTTTCCCTCAGTCTTTGTCCGGTCATCATAGCTTGTCATGCCCTGCCTGTTTGTTCCGTGGATTTTGGATTGTACCCTTTCTGGATTTTCTGTTGGATCGCCTTGTTTGTTTGGACTGTGATAAATTTGGATTTCTTTGGACTCAGCCACTCAAGTTGTAAGTGTGCTCGCTTTTTGTTTGCTTTAAAATAAATAATTGAAATGTACCTGCCAGGATCCGTGTCCTGCATTTGGGTCCACCAACCTTTCCAACCACACTGATCGTGACAGCTAGAGATGAAATGTAGATCAATCTATAATCAAATCAGTGTAAAGACTGTAGTGCAAACTCACGAATGTGCATCAGATGTTCTCCCCACCAGTGAATACCTGTGTTGAGAGCTGTGTGTGAGTTGTGGGGGAGCATCCTGAGCGATGAGTGGTACATTGGGGAGCTGCAATCTCAGCACATCTCAGCAACACAGAGAATCCATCATCCAGGACAGCCATGGAACAGGGGAGCTGCTGAGCCACATGTGCAGGCTGACATGCAGTACAGTACACATGAGGGAATAAACACGCAAGCTTGTTCATAAGCCACAGCCTACCCTCTCAACCAAGACTGCTGTAATCAATTGTGCTGTGTGCGAGCAGCCTAGTCCAAATTAATGCAACACTGCATGCGGCTCTGTATCCGGCCATCTGTAATGAGCTGTCCGACTGCTGCCATGGACGATGAACAGCCACTGTAGTGTGATCGCACCCTTTCATCTGCACCCTGTACCCAAAAGCAACTAAGACACATTGTAAGTGAAGCACGTGTCCTAAACGAAGCACAGACTCTCCAGAGGATCCAGCCCTGTGTTTGGCAGGACATTATAAAACAGACCAAAATAAGTGCACAAAGGAGTTTATCAGGTTGATTGCAATTCAGACATTTTAATTGAGGTGGTGACATCTTACAGAGTAGAAATGGGCAAAATGCAGAGCAGGGAAAATGCAGCTATATGGTATTCTGTTGGCTTGACAAAAAAAGGCTCAATGTGATGCAGCTGTATCTGCAATCTACATTCTGTGACCTTATTGGAACTATTGTCTCCAACAAATCGGAGGTAAACGGGTTACCAAACCAAATGAACACCGTAAAATCTGTATATTAGATAAGATTTTAATGAGGTGTCATTGTCCTTGTTAGGGTCCAAATGACTTGTCGATGGAACTATTTACACTTAAGGTGTCGCAGTGAAATACATTTGTCCACAAAACCACCAGAGGATTTTCAAAGATATTCAAGACCGTGTGCAGTGGCGACCTCTATCCTCATCATCCTGGACATGTGACAACCGATTTGGGAGATTAGTAGTGAGATTTGGTGAAATGTGTGCCATTTAGCATTTGCAACGTCCATCGTTTTATATGTCCAGGAGAGGAGGTTTAAGTTCTGGTGTGTAGGGCAAACGACATGGCACATTGAACACAAGCAGCAGTGACTTATAACCCTCCGCAACACTGAAGTTTGTTATCTGAAGAAAACTGCATGATGACACGTAGTGTTAATGTCAGGAATGAAAGCGGAAGGTACAATGAAGTTTTAATCTAATTTGGTCTGGGTAAGAGATGATCTTAGTGTTTCCTGTGTATCCCCCAAACCAAGAAAGCGGTCAAAATGATCATGTTCACTACAATCTGGTTTACAGAGACAGTTAAATTTCACTCAAAGCAAATGAGTGCCCTAGCCCTGCTCTGGGAAACTGTAAAAATTCTCTCAGAAGTAGCATTTTTCCCAAAGGAAATATAGCAAACACTGAAATCCCACTTGAGGATTTAATTAAAAAAAATAATTAGCTACTGCCCTAGAAGGAATCACATGACAACCTCCAGCTCAGAAGAAAAGCTTAACCATTTGCAGGGTAGAAGGTAAAAAATATTTGTTCCTTTCAAAAATGTCTGCTAGTGTGAAAAACAGGGGTCATCTTTATTTTTCATAATAAATATAGACTTTCACTCTCACAGTTTAACAACTATATTGGACAATTATTGTACAAAAAAGAATCCAGGAAGGTAGTGATTGGCCACAACACCACCAACCACCAAGATAACAACGCCTCAGAGAGGAAGAGAGAGTATAAGGGACTGATGGGATAGATTATTGAGATACTGACACCAACCTGAAGTTCAGGGACTCAGTAACAAATCTGTTCCTTGGATTTTCTTTTCTCATTCATTATAAAAGTTCAGCCTAAGTTAAGTAAATTCATGTATTCCTTAAACGCTAACAATGGTTGCCCTGCACTATACAGTTTTAAAAAAGGACAGTCACACAGGCATTGCAGAAAGTATTGTTGTTGGTACTCTACCACCCCCTGGTGTGAGCCAGAGGAATTGTTAGAAATAACTCATTGGGGGCATTCAAAGAAAATCCAGGGATTGCTGTGACTGAACCCAAAGCCACTGTAGAAAAAAGAAAAGTGAAGCATTGTTTATTAACACTACTCCAGAATGTTCCTGTTGTGAAGTGAGCCCATGTCCCACTTGTCTTTCCGTCATCCATTCCACATGCCTTCCTCTCACCCACTTTCGTTCTGAGCCAGCTCCAGGGCCTATTCAGGTACAGTATGTTCTCTCCTGGGTTTAGAGGTTTTGTGCATATCAAAGAGTCTTAGAGGATCTGTTCAGTGCTTGAGGCAGAAATGTCAAGTAGTCTCCAGGCAGCATATGGGTTGAGCTCCTCCTGGTCACGACACAGAGCCCACACGTACATCATCCGGAGCACTTTATCCTGCAGGGAGAAAAACAGGTTAAGAACACTTACTCTTAACTGCTGAATTCTTCTTAATCACTGTAAAGCAGGAAGGACATATACACACTTACAAACTATATACACACACACACAGCTTTGTGATTATGTTAGCCTGGTGTGAGCCATGTTAGGTTTTAGATATTTGTCTCTCTGAGAACACGTACAGACTACGAGCCAGTGAGAATAATTTCAACCGCTACCCAGAGTGGTCACACACATTATTTTTGAATTCGATGTGCCCATTCAATACCCAAATGTCCCATTTGTCTCTAACACCAAGAAAGTTTGAAAGGGGAAAAAGATTTAAAAGTCTGTGACCAAATGAGGAGTAACTGTGAGAAGCTGGGTGTAGGAGACACTGTAGTCCATAAGGGCAGAGTCTGTCATTTGATGTCCAGACATTTGGATTCAGCTGATAAAACACAGAAGAACAGTACATCCACCATTAATCCTCAGTAGTCTTTTAATCTGAAGACTGGGCAAATGCCAACTGCACGCTTCTGAGTGGATACCAATTACAGGTGTCCCTGAGGAACCCTGAGTGGATAGCACGGCTGATTTACAACCAAAACAGCATTAGCCTTTGTCATGGGTGTAAATGAACAGAAGCAATGCCCAAATAGTAAAAAGTGGTCGGTGCCTCGTTTATAAGGAAGTTTAGACACATTTGTGATTATGACAAAATGCTAGCTAAAGCTTTATTTCTATAACATTACACAGTTCAAATATCACATAATGTCCATTTGTTGTGATATAGAAGCACTTTACTTTTATCATATAGCAGATTCTAGCGAATCAAAGACCTTTTTCTTAGCATGTGTAACTTACAGGGTCTCCCTCCACCACCTCTCCTTTGGTGTTTCGGATCACCATGACCAACTGAGCCTGGAAGGTGATAATCAGCACTGGACCCTGGTCCATTATCTTCCCCATGGCCAACTGGAGAAGAGGATACATTGAAACAAAACATGATCTATTAGATAGCATTTAAGTATTAAAGATGTTTATCATAGCTCAAGAGATATTTAAAAATACATAAGTTATGGTTGATAGAGACAAAACTGCTGCAAGAACTTAAATACAGTCTGAGAATAGTACCAGCAAAACACAAAATACAGAAAAATAAAAAATGAACAAACTGGTTACACTTGCTTGTGACTTTTCATGACGTTTGACAAAACTGACCTTTGCCTGACTTGATTATATACTTTACCATATCACCATATACACTCTTACCACAATCTTTTCAAATCAAAACAATAGTTGTGCATTAAAAAGGCTTCTAACAGGCTGTCTGTTAGTTTTGTTGATATTCTCTTATAACAGGTGCCATGTCAATAAAAAAAAGAGATGAAAGTATCACAAGTCTATTAATGTGAGCGGGTAGGAAGGGGGGTGTGGGCTATCTGACAGGCGGTGTGACAAGGTTAAATAAATAAAAATTTTTTTAAAAAGCTGGTGCAATCCTGTAAAACTGACGCGGTTGTGCTTGTCTCACACACCTGCCTGCCCGCAGCCAGAGTTGAACTATCTTCTGCATGATGTACAAAGTTGAAAAGAGACTGATCCTTATTATTTGTGAGTTTCGTGAATTAAAAGTCAGAATAAGATGTACCCACAATGACCTACGCCGTCCACAGGGGCAGCTGTGGCTCAGGGGATAGATGGAGCGGTTGTCCACTTATCAGAAGGTTGATGGTTTCATCCCACATCTGCATTTCGAAGTGTCCTTGGGCAAGATACTGAACCCCAAAAATTGTGCGAATGTATATGAATGAGTTAATTTCTGTTTCTGGTGGGCAGCTGGCAATTTAGTCTCTGCTTATCAGCATGTGAATGGGGTGAATCTGATGTAGTCACTTGTAAACTTACTAACTGAACTAATTTGAAAGTTTGTTACATTATTTAGTTATAGACTTACAATACAGTTGTATCCGCAGGGATACAGCAGTGCACATTAGCCGTTGCCATGGTTGCACCCAATTTTGGCCTGGTATTTACCGGCACAACTCTTGGCTGCCTGTCTGTTCACATGCGGAGCACAGTGAGACCCTGCGGATCCAAATGAGTGTGCAGGCAGAGCATCACCCCACATCTTAAAAGGCCTTTTCACTTATTTATGACAACGTATGTTAACTCAGGTGTATTGTAAACTTTATTTAGAATTAGATTTAGTAAAACCTTGGAGTTTCGTGAAGTACCAGCTGTCAAAGAGTGATAATTAATCTTGTTCAGTGGAGTGTAATATTTAGTAACTTACATCAATATTGTCAATGTCCAGGATCTTAGAGTGGAACTTCAGTCCCATGGCCTTGGCTTGCTGAATTGGGTGTGCCAGCTGGCTGTATGTCTACACGCCCGATATGGAGAAAAAAAAAAGACAAGATAACATTGTGACCAAACATTTTATGAAGAGCTACGTAACCAAAGGAGATACATGCACCAATATGCTAACTACAGTCTTTCCATATCAATAACAAAAGAAACCCATGATATCTGCTGTGTGTGAGAAAGGTCGTACCGCTTCATAACACCAGTCCTTCAGTACATCCAGCTCCCCTCTGATCATTGCCTGCATGGGAACAGAGCAAACACCATTAGTAAATCAAACTTTGGTTGCCAGTTTCACAGTATATCAAGTTATGAAAATTGACGGTCATCATACTGTCCATTTGCTTATCTGAGGTATTGAATACTGCCCTATTAGTGTTATTTAAAAAAAAAAGTTTCATGTCTGTCAGGACATAATATTTTGTTGAAGTATAATAAAGTTTTTGTGTAATACCATTTACCGTGAAACTGATTTTCTAACACACTTTTAATACTGAGAACATTTCATACCACTGCAACCATAGACAAGACCTAATCACAGAGGTTTTTATTTATATATAATTAGTAGAAATTAGAATAGAACGTTGCATAAAAAATATCTTCAGAAACATCATTTGTCCTAACTAATCTACAGTACATAAAACTCAAATGGATTAAAGGATTTAATAAAACAGACCAGCTGTATGTCTGTTGTCCAACATACCTCCAGTATATTGGGGATGATATCTTGTTCACACTGCTTGAGGAAAGAATCTTTGTCAAAGGATGGGTCTGCCTTCAAAATCTCTGTCAGTACTTCAGACATCTCTGTCTTCGAAAACAGCCCACCTAGATGCACATGAACACATAAGACAGGAAACACTTATACCAGATGAAGAAAAATGCACTGTAACAGCAGGATTGTGAGGGATAAATTTAAGAATTAATTCTGCTACCAAAGAAAACCCAAGCATTGTAGTGACTGAACAAAGCCAGTGTAGCAAAGAGAAGCAAAGAGATAATGAACAGTAGAACAGACTGTTGGAAATGATTAGATCAGGGACATATTGTGGCTAAGTAGTTACATGTGACAAAAACAAAATGTTTGCTTGTTGTAATGTGTATTTTTCTGAGGTAAACATGCATGTCTTACTAAAGCTTCATAATACATACCATTTACTTTCGCTTACCAGTTCTGTCTTGACTAGATAAAATTGCTAAATACAGTCTGTTCTCATTTAGTAATGTAGTTATAATGAAAACTATCTGGCTTTAGGAAAAGATTAAAAGAAAAGCACGACTGAGAAATACTGTATATATGATATGAATCTTTTCTGAATTTATACATACCTATAGATACCCGAAGTACACATAACCTTTGTATATTCTCTGTTATAGCTTGATTAGTACTCTCAGTATGATGAATTCAGACTACTGGCCAGAGGCCTCTCACCTATGATATCAGTCATCTTTTCAGTGACAGCACGAGATGCTCTAATGAGGGCGTTGTCACTCTCATCATACTTCATCTTCATCTCGAAGAACCCTGCGGTGAGCGTAAGAATGAGTTTTATGAGAGACAGTTTAAGTTGAAACCTGAAACTTCTATCAACTCCACACGGGAAAAAATAAGAATTCTCTTGGATCAGCAAATCCTTTCAAATTTATAGTTTAAGTTAATATACAGAGATTAAAGATAATTTCCTGTCAGAAATATGAAATCCCACAGGACCTGCTGGTTAGACAATGTGAGGAATGAAAAGGCTAAAAACTGAGGCTCAGCAAAAGGCTGCTGTGAATTGCTGCTGGGTGATTGATGAATCATTGTAGAATTCCAATACATGTCCTGATAAATAAACATACACTCGCCCCTCTTCAGTTCACTCACTCACACACACACTCACACACACAATTCAGATATATTTAGCAGGATTTGGTGCAAAACATTCCCACTGGATACCTTCACCCCTGCAGCAAGCAATATCAAATGTACTGGAGTTCAAGATCCAGGGTAGTGTCTGAGTTTCATGCCCTTCTGAATCTGGCATCTAGCAACGGCAGTATTCTACTGAACTGAATAATCCTTTAAACTGAACATATACCATGTAATGCCACTAAACAGCCACAATGGAGAGCTGCAGGTTTTATACTGTGTAGGTCACTGTGTAGGCACATATTGTACACATATATCCACTGGAGATATTATTTTGCTGGCTGAAATCAGCCAAACATTTAATCTGCCATAGATTCAGCCTACTATAGAAGACTGATGTATTGGTTCACCGCCCAATCGTAGTTTTTAGGATAGAGTAAAACTTACTGATGCTGCAACAATAGCTATGAAAATCTCCATACTTATGCCTACTACTACTACTCGCAAATTTGTTGACCTCACCAATGTTGTTTCCCTAATGTTTAATGTATAATGTAGAGTGAATCAGCACAGTAATGTTCAGCACTATTCTATTAACTGGCTCTTTCAGTAATGTTTATTAATGGAGACCCAAAGGCTTGAAGGTTTGTAAAGTGTTCCAAGTCATTCAGGCCCAGGCACAAATTTATCTTACTAAGACAATTTTGCTACAGATTAATTTATCTCACCAGAGTTGTGAAAAGCCCCAATAGCAGCAGCACATACAGGACAGCCTGAATGACATGGGACTCCAAAAATGCAACTAGACCCACCATGTTGTTTAACTTTATGACTACTCAGCAGCAGTTAAATAGGTCATCCATTTATGACTCTTTTCCCACACAAAAATTACACACTTTTTTAAAGCCTCTGGTTTGACCTGGACTCCACATCACTTACATACAAAAGAAAATTGCTGGTACACAAATAACAAGCCATGGATGCAAAGACGG
Source organism: Micropterus dolomieu (assembly GCF_021292245.1). NCBI lineage: Eukaryota > Metazoa > Chordata > Actinopteri > Centrarchiformes > Centrarchidae > Micropterus > Micropterus dolomieu. Next base: position 16,871,668 of record NC_060154.1, on the reverse strand, counting down.
ACAGAAAGATGTCAGTTAGTTCTTACTGTTGAAGACCACATTGTTGTCTTTGAAGTCCTTCCACTGCTGGTACCATTTTGAGTCTTTGTGGAGCACCACACCCATAGCTTCCCTGGATAATACACAGAGTAAAGCTTCAAACAGTTGGCAGAGGGAAACGAGGTGTCCCTGTTGACTTGCTGCACTCATGCTGACTGTCACATTTAATCATATTACCTGAAAGTAAAGCACTGCAGTATTTACAGCAAGAACAATTTACTAAAAGTAAAGGAAATGTTGGGAACACTACCACAGTTTGGCTCAGAGATTTTATTTCCTGTATTTTTAATAACAATAATTAGACTGGTTTACCCTGATACTGAGAGGCGTTCCCCTCTCAGTATCAGGGCAAACCAGAGGGCACTCACGTACTCGTTAGCTTCGAAGACCTTGCTGTCATCCCCTGGACCCTTGGAGGAGAACTCACTCCTCTTCCTGAGTCTGGCAGGAGGCCGATAAGGGCCAGTGTGACCCAGGTCACCAATCTCTTTCTTCACACTCTCCATACCCTGAAAACAGATGAGGAGGTAGCAGACAAGAAAACAACAAATGAGTTCCAGTATTCCCGTTTATAATTTTCATGACTCTTTTTTTTTTATTTCTAAATGTACATTACTATTTCCATACCACTATCTTTAACTTTGAGTAGTTTCTAGTTTCTAGATTTGTAGTAACAATCACATCTCAGTCCTGCCTTACTAAAAATAGCTGAAGCTTATGTTTATGTGTATGTATCTGTTCTTTATTTAAAATAAACAAAAACCAATGAATGCACTTTAACTTTTGGTTTAAAAAAAAAGGAAACATATCTGCACCATACACAGCAACTCCATACCTGTGATATTGCTCTGAATGCACCAGTCTTCCCCAACTTTTCTCCACCCTTAGAGACAGACTCTGCTGACGTCTTAGCAGTCTTGGCTGCTTCCTCCATTCCCTCCTTGATTTTCTTCCCAAATTCTGTACGACTCACCTCCTCTAGCCCCTGTCCACACACACAGACACACACAACTTGTAAGGGTGGATGGATCAACTGGAACAACATATCTATCATATGACAATCAAGAGAAAGGCTGCATCTGAGAGAGATACCTATCACATTTACCTCTTTAACTGACTCAGAGATGTTTCCCAACGTCTTCTTGAGAACCTCAGAGGTCTTCACTGTTTCAGACTCTATAGTTTTCTGGGGAAGAAAAAACACTGGTAAAAATGCATTGGAACTTTTAGACTTAACACTTAGTTTTTTTCATATTAGCATGGATAGAAATTCTGTGTGTGGCCAAATACTAACATATTTCCTTCGGGCTTGTTTCAGTGCTTCCGACTCCTCAAGTTTTTTGGCCTCTTCTCTGAACTTCTTGATGTTTTCTTTCATTTCCTTGTTCTTGTTCAGCTCCTGCTTCAGGTTGTCCAGAAACTCCCCCAGGAAACCTTTTCTGCCACCGCCCCTCTCCCCTGACAAATACCGTACTTGCAGAAGGGGTGACTGAAGCACCTTGTTGGTATGAATACAAAAACAACACGTACGATTAATTTACTCCAAGCGTGTCTGGAGCAGTTTGATTAAACACACATTATTCAAATCTGCAGGAAAGGTGTACCCCACTGCTCAGAACTTTAGTTAGGAAACAAGTATGAAAACTTTCAAAATCAACAGGAGTAAAACTTTATTTAGCACCTTTTTAAACACAGATTACAAAGTGCTGTGCATAATATCAAGCATAAACAAAAAAACCAAAAAGGTTCAGTGCAGTATAATACAACACTCCTGCAATAAATCCTTACATTGTGAGGGTTATAATGTTCTAAATCAGTGAGGGTAGACTCAATAACAGAAACACTATACAGTTCAACAGCACCACAAAATACATCTTCCAATATTACCACACAGCTGAATAATTCCCTCACTAAAACTATTTCAAAGACTGGACATTATAACTTCATGGCTGCAAGATATATTGGAGGACTGTTGCATCAGACTGCATTAGTCTTAGCCAGATGTTCATATTAACTGGCAACTTAGTGTGTATTCATTTTGCTAGGTTACAACAATACATAAAGTACATAAAGCAACTATAGGTCTGTATTTATGATTTGTATAAATAAAAATGCAGTGAGGTTTCTTGGGGTTGAGAGCATAATCCAACATAACAGGAAACCTATGCACAGAGGAAACCAGATAGTGACACGTAGTCTGCCAAATACAGCTTCAGAATATCCAGAAAGAGGCAATGGCAGTAACACAGCGTAATTCAGCTGTTCTTACCTGTGAAGTGCATGTGAGGAGCCCATGTATCCTGTAAATGTTGGGTCTGTTGTGAAGTAGCAGGGAAGAGGTTGGAAATGCCACAAAGCCTCTTTTTACACATATCTGAAGACAGACATACAAAATCAAGCTCAAACTAGAGACGCTGGAGATCAACGCTTCACAGTTGGACGTGATAAATCATTAACACGAAACCTATATTTAGGTACAACACCGGCGTAAAATTATGACAATGACATGCCAGTAAAAGAAAGTAATGCGTTTATAATCGATAGGCAGACATGCATATTGAAAAGCTTGAACATGCAGCTACACACCAATGTTTACATTTTATTTAAAGAAAGACTTGTCCTGAGCTTCGGAGTTCAAACACCGGCTGGACAACTTAATGTTCAAAGAGCTAACTTACCTAGCTAACGCTACATTAGCAGCTTCCTCAGAATAAGACTCTTGACACTCACGATCCGCGGTGAACTGGCAGTTCAAAAATACCCTTTAAATTTCTCCCCTTATTTCCTGGTGTTTAAATGCTCATATTCAACACAAAAGTCTCAACCACTCACCTGGTAACACTGACACAAGGGGGTCGCCATCTTGAATGTAAAGCCCATGACCTTCTTCCGGTTGTGACTTTCCGTATCCAAGTAGGAGGGTCCAATTGTCTCAGAGCTCGTGCGACACCTCCAAAGACTACCCCCCCCCCCCATATTGTTAAAACTGGCATCATTTAACTACATGCACCGTTACACAGCATCAATAACAGTAAAACGTTCATTAAATACTTTCATTATGCAAACTAACCTAACCAATCACAAGAAAGCTACAAGTTAATAAGGACTGGTCACTAATGATGGGTAATACAATCACACAAACAATTCAAAAAGGATTTCAAATATTGGGGTTTATTTATCAAAACACCTTATAGAACAAAGGCAATGACAGGTGAAGCACAACAGAAAAATTTTAAAATTTGGTCTAAAAAAAAAAAAAAAAAAAAAGTAAAAATTTAAGCAAGAACTAAAACACTTTCACAAATTACTAACTAAAATAACATTTCACCATTACAAATACCTAAGAAACCAAGTGAATGAGTATAATATGACTATGCAGAAGGGCAATTCAGATCATACAGAGGGCCTGAACAGTGACTAAATTAAATGTCAGAGGTTACAGACAAATAACTTATGCATTCCTATCAATCCTAACGTCAATCTCTCGTCCATTCAGCCGATAGCCATTCATGGTCCGGCAGGCACGCTCTGCAGTTTCCGGGTTGTCGAAACGAACCACACCACAGCCCTTGGACTTGCCGTTCTCCATCTTTATATCAGCGTACTGGACCATGCCTGCAGAGGGATGACAGAGGGGAAAAGGGCCAATGTTAGAAGCCATCCTAATGTAAAATAGCAAGCTACTGTTGATTTTATATTTACAAACTGCGACTCTTACCACATGTATTGAAGGTATCCTTCAGCATCTTCCAGGTGAAGTCAAATGGCAGCTGAAAAGCAAAATCCATTCAAAATTCATTATCATATTTGAGACAATGATGATCAAATTAATTAAGCCACCACACTGTAGACAAAGACTTACATTTCTGACAAAGATCTGGCATCCCTTCCTCACGTTGCCTCCCCCAGTTCCAGGCCCTCCAGCTCCTCCAAAGGAGTTCCCACCAAATCCACGATCCAACTCAGCAGAGCGATCAAACTGACCACCAACACCTCCAGTCCCCATCCGATCCATCCCAGAGCTCATGCGGTCGAGGCCACCGGTGGGGAAGCGGTCCAGCCCTCCAGCGGAGCCTATGCGGTCGAAGCCGCTGGCCATTCTGTCAAGCCCAGTGTTGCCCATGCGATCCATTCCCATTGGGGAGCCAAAATCCATGCCAGAACCCATGCGATCCAAACCAGACGGGCCTAAACGGTCAAACCCAGCTGGGCCGAGGCGGTCCATGCTGGAGCTCATACGGTCCAAGCCAGGTCCAAGCCTGTCCATACTGGGCCCCAGCCGGTCCATCCCCGAGCCCATCCGGTCAAACCCAGAACCCAGCCTGTCCAGGTCAGACACACGGTCCATCCTGTCCATGCCCATCCGGTCCATCCCTCCCATGCGGTCCATGCCGGTTCCCAGGCGGTCCATTCCAGAGTTCATGCGGTCCATACCCAGGGAGTTACCTATAAAGTAAGAGAGCAAACAAGACAAAAAGTTAAATCGATTGCCTAAACTGAAGTGAGCATTAAATCTGATGACTATCAGGGTTTTCAAACAAAATCCTGAGAATACTAACCCATTCCTCTTTCAAAGGAGTCTCCAAAATTATTGCGAGACATGCCCATTTCATTTCGCCCAAACTCCCTGTCAAAAGCGCCACCAATCCCACGGTCCATGTCTGACAATGCAAGAGATGAAACCATTAGAAACTTTAGTAAGTTTCACACTTACTTTACAGTGCTTATGAAGCCTCAAAACATATTACCATTCATTCTGCCCATCCCTGACGAACCAAAACGATCCATGTTGTTCATTCCTCCAAAATTGTCCATTCCTAGAATAGAGAAGTATTAATACCAAAGGGCACAAAAAAAACACAAAATAAAAAAAACACACAGATGGACATGCTGGCTATAGAAATCTGATGCCTTTATGATACATAACCTGGGAGCTTGATATAATTTGCTGTGCTCAAGCCATTAAGCCATTTGGGAGCTAAAATCATCCTGCCAGTGTTTCCCCATAACATGTCAGGGATTTGAAATGGGATTATACTGTTTAAAAGTTTTGAATGTGGTAAGAGGAAATATTCAGTTTGCTTTAAACGTAAATTCATCATTAGAGGTGAATACAGTTAAGGAACCCAGCCACGGTAGAATCTTCAGTACATACCTCCTCCTCCTCCTCCTCCTCCTCCTCCCATACGACCTCCCATGTTGCCAAAGCCACCCATCCCATCCATTCCTACAAGTAAGAGAAATGATAAGCTACTGATTCCACTGGTATCTTTTATTTACTTTTTTTTTTATTAAAACAGTGACATTACTTACCTCCATGGCCCATGTTGCCCATTCCTCCACCACCACCTCCTCTGTTGAGTTGGGCAGCATCGATGGGCTGGCCACCAGGTCCCAGGCCCAAACCAATTCCACTCAGACCACCTGCTCAGAGAAAATGGGTACAGGATTAAAACACTGTCTACACAGGACATTTGTGTCTATAGAAATATTGACTAGAAACATATCTGTAGACAAAGCACTCAAACCATGGAGACCTCTGAAATGGTTGTTCAATACTTAAGTGTTCAGGATGTCACAGAGGCCCCAGTGTCTCTTAACAGACCACCCAGTGTACGTCACATCTGGCAATATTTAAGTGGCTAGCCGTGTCACTGTTATGGGTGATTTTACTCTTCATCCAAAAGAACAAAAACAAAACAAATTCCAGTTCTGCAACAAATTTAAGTAAATTTAACTGGAAAGGATATTCTAACAATCCACAGTGGCCAGTGTCATCTGGTCCTCCAGCAGTGTAGGTGACTAAATACACAGGAGTCACTGAAAAGTATCTATATACATTAGCAGAACATTTATGTTTTGTTTAAGTGTATACTTACGGGGAAGAGCAGCAGCTCTATCAGGTGGTCCAAAATCTTTGGGCAGGGATTTCTCATCCTTAACAAAAGCAATAAACAAGTTCATTCAGACCACATACCATGTGAACCAACTTACAGTGAAGTTTAGGCAACATACCAGTTTGACGTGCATGACTCTGTTGAACAGCAGCTGCCCATTGAACATAGCTGTAAAATCATTAAGGAAAGCGTACCAGACATTTTGAAACAGTGTGATTCTACTGAATTAACATTCGATGCATATGCTTAAATTAGGTATTCCAACATTTTCCAAAGGATACAGACAGCTTGGACAGCTTCAAGGGGCATATCAAATGTTACTGTGCCCATGCCTCTGCTTTTCCCATCCTTGTCCTCTAGAATGTCGGCCCTCACCACCATGCCCGCCATGCCGAATACCTCTTTCAGCTTCTTCCAGCCCACTTTGTAATCAAGCTGTAGGAACAAGGAGCAAATTGAGAAATGGTCAGTTGTTTATCCACAAGCAAGACTACAAAGACAAGTCAGACTAAGAGGTTTCTCACCATGTATGATACAAACAATATTGTTTGATTAAACTGACAGTTGTTCACTTTTTTTTTAAACTAGAGACAATTTCTCAAATGTATTTGCCGCTTCTCTTTTTTCATATTTCTTAATTCCATAGATTTGGGGATTTTTGGATGATAAAAACAGCGGGAAGTCTCACATTAGCCACAAAGACAGTGCTGCCAATCCTGCCAGCCTGCAGACCATGGATGATCTCATTGGGGATGTTGGGGTTGTTCATCAGGCTAGGAGGAATGTTGACCATGGGCCCAGTAGGTCCTGGGCCCATTCGATCCATGTTCATGCGATCCATTCCACCCATTCCTCCCATTCCACCATGGCCTCCTGGAGGCCCTCCAACTGGAGCCTTGTTGATTTCTCTCTGAGCAATCACACCATCGGGGTCCTAACAAAAAGCATGAAAATATGACTCAGGAAAAACCCACCCCTGATATTTTGGTCTCTTTGCTGCCTTTTGTTATTCTGGTCATTCTTGCTGTAGCCTACCTCTTTCACTTTTAGGGGTCGTCCATTGAGGTTATGCTTGTTGACCTTCTCCACTGCTTTCTTCATTAGTTCCTCAGTCCTAAACTCAACAACACTGACAGAAATATAGACCGTACATCCTGTGAGAGCAAGCAACAAAACAGGATTTCCACGTTTGGTCAATCTGAGAAGCAGTGACACAAACAATTTGAAACGATAAAAAAGACAGACTTACGCACAACCCTTTGTTGATTGAAGACAGAACAGGCCACACCAAGAAGAGTAAACAATAATTTAAATTAGGAAAAGCAATGGTTATCACACGTTTTATTTGACACAATTAAGCAGAAAATTGAAAATTTCATGCACAATAAAAAGTACAGCCCTGGCCACAACTCTGTGCTTCCAAATACAATGTTAACATCTCATGTTTTTTTAACGAGTCACTAACACAACGCAGTCAAGTCTGGTGAATAATTAAGAGATTATTCCAACATCCCAAGGGCAGAAAATCCACAGGTGAGATAGGATTCCCCACTACTAAGACATTGGAGGGAACTTTTCCAGTAAAGCAGTTCTACGGAATGAGTTCTATTTAACAAACCATCTAACATCCTTGTAACAACCTCTTGCAGACTAGACCCCTTTAGTTCATGAGGAGCAAATCCAGCAACCAAAGGGACATTTTCGGCTACTGCAACCCCACAGGATTGGCTACAAAGAAAGCTGAAGTCCTGTTATAAGAACATCAACCCTCAGGATGACCTCAAGTCAGTGCCACAGACGACACCAAATAAAACATGCCTCCAGCATGTCACCATCTCACACACACTCCACCAGGTTTCTGAATCTGAACAATTCCCAACAGTGAAAATAAAGAAACCAAAGCAGACAAACACAGGTTTGTCTAGGATTATTCATGTTTTATTTGTATGTATTTGCACTTACCCTCGATTTGCCTTCTGCGTCCATTAAGTGTTCCACGTACGTTACCTCACCCACTACAAATCAGATTCCAGAGACGACACACACCAAGGGGAGAGAAGCCGAGAGAACAATGGGGGTTTAGAGGAGAAACACAAGTAGGGCGGCCGGTGACAGTGAGCTCAGACTGCCAGTCCTGAGCCTTCCCCCAGCACCTCAGCAGCAGCACAATATGGTACAGGTCTACAAAAAGCAAGCTTGGGTCTTAAAAAAAAAAAAAAAAATATAGACTTCTTAGCCTGTCCTTGTTGGAATTCTCCCGAAGCACCAAAAGCAATAGACTGAGGACAACAACTGTTGAAATGGCCATCAGCCTTCCTATTTGGATATAATGCAGTGACCACCACCTTCTTCCTGAGGATAATTGACCAAATAATTTCAAGTAGGCAATACCTGTTCGATGCCTCAGCCCATTTCATTGCAAACCTGTGCCTATTTTGTCAAAATGTCGCCATTTTAAAACCTCAGGCTAATGCATCAATACATTCGCCCATCAGCTGAGCCTAAGAAGGAACTTACAGCTAGAAAACTAACCATAATCTTAATGACGTCACACTCTTAAGGGAAAGAAACTTCTCTAACTGCAAACATTTGTCAAAGTGGACTTGTTCCTGAAATGCACAATATCATAATTTTGATTCAGCGTCGACCAGTCACGCCTTCGTTCCAGATCACGGGTCTGTACAACGAATCAGTGATCAAACCTCTAAAGACAAGGACAGAGCATAAGAAGTTGCTTCATTTTGTAGACCTGTACCCCAAAGACATCCCCAACGCATAGCTGTGTTTGGCACAACATGGAGATCTGCTGAGAAAACATTTGGCTTGTCAATGTCACACCTAAAAAAGAAAATGCAATTTAACTCCACAGTCAGTTGTCATGACACCAATACCAGGCACTCCTTCTCAAAAAGGATTGTACCCTTCTAAACACATGTTTTAACTTCAAGTAAATGCCATTTTAATGCATTACTTATGATACATCGCTTTCCAATACCCCATAACTACACGTACTTTCTCATGAGTAACAGCACATGTAAATCCATATTGTACATTTCATAGAGAACTTTAGGCTAATCCCTGCTGAAATTCAAAAGTTGCTGCATCACAAATGATATCGTTTGACATGTCTCCAGAAGATTTATTTATAAAATTATAAGGCTCAGGCTTTACCGTTACATGTTGCAGCTTGTTCATTGTCTCTATGCAAAATCATTACAGCAATGTACTGTATATTTTTTCATGCATTTCTTGGGGAAAAGCATCTCATTATGCCACTCATGATCCCAAGCCATTTGGATTTTCACATTAGTGGACCAGCTTTACACATGTACAACCTCCACTTCACAAACCACAAAAGGTTTTAGTAATCTCGATGGAGATTAAATGTTCAGTCTAACGTCCAGGTTCACAGCACTTGTGCAAGTCTGTAGCAAATCCTTAGTTAACGGACAAATAAGAGGGACCTCGCCCAAAACCCTTGTTCCAAATAACTCCCACAAGATCTCAAGCAACATTGTACAACTAAGGTCCGTGCACAAATTCCCAAAAGCCCCTCAGAGCTGCAGTGGTCAAACAAAGTGACCTAGGATGCTGCATCATTTTGTCATGTCCAAAGCTGACGGGGTCAATCCCTTAAAACCTTACCTTTTTCTTTCATCAGGTCTTTCAGGGCTTGCCATTTCACATCATATGGGATGTTGCTGACAAAAACTCTGTATCTCTTGTTCGCATTTCCATAGGGTTCGTAGCGCCCGCCTCCACCTCTCTTCTGGGGCCTCTCCTTCCTGCTGGAATTGGGTTCATGCTTGACTTTTCCATTCACTTCTCTGTGAAGAATTAAGTTAATACAGTGAGTAAAAAAACCCCACACCATTTACACAAGCACACAGCTTTTACAGATGACTGCAGAAATATACAGAATTACACATAAGAGCTAAGTGTATAATTACTTAACACATTTTCTAGTAATACTATAACCTACTAAACAAAACAAAAAACAACACAGGCCACACCATTTTGACTATACTTGTGGCCATTGCTCCTTTAGTAGGGCCTAAATGAGGCTAACGTTACTGTCGGAACTAAATCCATTAGCGGGACAAAAAGGACTAGGCTTCTCAGTGATTAAAAATACAGTTAGTCATATTGTAAAACAGGTACAAATTTAGAGAGTTACGATAGTTTAAAACTAATTATAGTCTGCAATGGTTTGCCATCAAGACGATTATCGTTACGCTGAAGCCGCATGGTAACGTTAAGGTTGCTCTCAAAATGGGCTTGTATTAACGTTACATTGAATGTACGTCACATCATTTTAATTATTATATCTAAAATCAAATTGCAAACGAATAGAAAATGAAAATCACGAACTTTTTAAGAAGTAACGTTAGCTGTGTGAAACTACTATATATTACGTAAACTGGATGGGTTCTCCCTTACATAGACGGGTCCCAAACACACGACACCTAACAATAAAAAAACGCATATAAACATGAAACTTCACCACATGTTGAGCGTTAAAATATGTTATTAACTCATGATATAACTACGGGAACCTTTTTTCGTTAAAAATGGACTACGCAATACATTCGCGTGGATTAGAATAGTTTCGGGCTAACTAGCTAGCTAGAAAGCGCCAACAAAGAAACCCTGATGAATGGACTTACCCCTGCTGCTGCGGCTGCGGCGGCTGCGGCTGCTGCGGCGGCTGTTGCTGGCCTACAGCCTCGGTAGTATTTTCGGCCTGCTCGTTGGACATCTTGCGTAGTTTAGTGTCTTGCTAAATTAAACGGTGTTATCGCAAACTATCTTTGTTGATATTAACGACTCAAGCGCCTTTAAAAGTAATCTTAATGGAACATAAGAGTTAGCTTGATGACTTCGCCAAACACGTCTACGACACCAGCTACAGAAGATGGCGACGGGCGCAGTCTGAGCTAGGACGCAAGGAATGCTGGGAATTTTAAAACCAAGTCTACATCCGGTGTTTACTTTCAAAAGTAAAGGCACAGGAGGAGTTCTGCATGCCCGCCGAGATTCGCATGCAATATGCAGAGAAAAGAGATGGATGCAAATCTCGGCAGGTAGCCTACATCATCAGTTCTGCATCCACCTGCTAAGGTCCTTTTTAGACCACATTTTTCTGAATGTCAAGGAATGCTACTTCTACTCAGTGTAATACAATATTGATGACTCTAAACGTTCATAAAATATATGCTTTGAATCATTCCCCATTTATGAACCCCACAAAAAATATTAAAACGTTTTTAAACAGCAGGCTAGTTGGCGATTCATGCAATTCTTGGCGGGGATGCAGAAAAAATAAACATAAAATTAAATTATTTTAAAAAGAAATTGTGTCAAATGAAAATGTAGACTATTTGGTTCAGGTTGTTAATAGCTTTTGTACTACCTTTTTTTTTTTTTTACTTTTTGAACATCTTGTGCACATTGTTTTGTAACTAACAAGAAAACTGCAATTGTTTAAACATGAGCTTGTTGTGTCAAAATAACCATATTTTAGTTTGTGTAAATAACAGTAGCATAAAAATAACAACCGAATGATGGGCTGCAGTCCAAGGAAGAACAAATACCTTTTGAAACTCATATGTTATCCAATGGTGCCAGCGTAGGACTTACACAGACTTAATTGCTCAGGAGACCATAGTTAGCATGTTTTCAATTTGATGCCCTGCCTTTTTGGATCCTGTATGATGACCTGGTAAGGAATCAGATTGCTCACACATCTAGGATGTATACTGGTTCAAGGTAGATTTACTTGCCATTCTACAACACAAGGCTGCACAAAGAAAATAAATTTATCAAAATTAATTAAAGTCAGAATCAGTATCAGGTTTATTGCCAAGTAGTCATATACAAGGAATGTGCCTTGGTGTAGTGGTACAACAATACGCTTCAATAAACTTCAATCAAGTCAAGAAGCATAAATATAAAACAACATGAAAAATACTTTTTAATAAAAGTATTATGTGACTCTTATTTAAATTAATGAAAGAGCTGTACAGTTTTGTGCAGGGATGTGTAAAATATTGACCAGGGAATGTGCAAAGGTTCACAGTATAAAGAATATTTGTGCTGCTCATATAACGCATTGAGTCAGATGCGTAAACTAGTTAATAGAAATGGGGGAGTGGGGGACACAAGCTACAGTCTTTCCTGCACACCTCAGGGTCTTAGGGTTAACAAGGACCTGCAGATTGCAGCCGATCACCTTCTCTGTTCAACTAATGATATGCTGCAGTCTGTCCTTGTCCCCAGAAGTGGCAGCACCATACCAGATGGTGAGGATTTGGTGAGGAAAAACCCATTGATGGTGGTGCACCATCATTGTCTTTGGCAGGTTGGACTTCTTCAGCTGCTGCAGGAAGTACATCCTCTGCTGGGCTATTTTTGAGAGGGAGCTGATGTTCAATCGCAAGAGCGTCGAGCTCCATGTAATTCTGACTGCACCAAATGGTCCATCTCCCACCTGTACTAATCCCCATAAGAGATGAATTAATGAGGGTGGTGTCATCCGCAGACTTCAGCAGCTTGACAGACTAATGACTGAAGGTGCAGCTGTTGGTGTACAGGGAGAACAGTAGAGGGCAAAGGATGCGGTCTTAGTGGAGTCCGTGCTGATGGTCCAGGAGTCAGAGACATATTTCCCCAGCCTCACATGCTGCCTCCTGTCGGACAGGAAGTAGCAAAAGCTAGGAGAAATTGTCCTGCAGTAGAGCCAGGATGATAGCTGAAGTTCACAAAAAGGATCCTGCTGATGAGTCCAGGTGCTGAAAGATGAAATGGAAAGCCATGTTCACTGCATCAACTACAGACCTGTTAGCTCTGTAGGCAAACTGCAGCGGGTCTAGGAGGTGGTCAGTAATGGATTTGAGGTGGGACAGCATAAAGCTTGATTTATACTCCTGTGTAGCCATGCATTTATACTTTATGCTCGGAGGCATTGCGAGGCTACCCAGCCAACCAATCACAGAGTTTACGGTCCGCGTCGACTCGACGTGTAGTTACATTTTTGAGGAGGTGCACGTCAGGCTACACCGTAGGTGACAGCGTAGGGTAGGGGGCTACGCAGAGGCTACGCCATCAATTTGACGCAGAAGTATAAATTGCACTTTAAGCGTAAGCTACGCAGGAGTATAAGTCAAGCTTGAGGCGCTCAAAAGACTTCATCCTACCACAGAGGTCAGGGTTACTGGTCTGTAGTCATTAAGTCCAGTGGTCCTTGTTTTTTAGGGGGACAGGGATGATGGGAGGACTTGAAGGAAACTTGATCGTGGCATGTCTCCAGTGAGCTGTTGAAGATGCAAACACTGAAGCTGATCGCTGCAAAGCTGCAGGGTGGATGGAGAGAATCTTGCCCAGCTGCTTTGCAGAGATCTTAAAAAGCCTGTTAACGTCCCTCTCCAGGATGGAGAGTCATCATTGTGGTAGGGAGGGGGGGAGCCTCTGAGGAGAGTAGTTGTGAAAAGGACCCCTGCTGAGGCTGAGATGTCCTACATCAGCTTCTGTGATGACACATGTATACCAACACACACCAGGGGGTGTTATAATAATGACAAACCCTGGTTTACAGCTAAACTCAGACATCTTTGAATTTTGATATTGTTAGTATTATGTTAATGTCACTTATCACTTTACTTTATTCCATGCTATCCACTTTCTGCTGTAATGTTGAAATTTCTCACCTGTGAGACAAATAAAGGCTGATCTAATCTAATCTAATCTAATCTAAGGTTGGAAAAGGAGGAGGCATTTAGGAGTGGTGACAGGGCCAGGTGCAGGGCGTTAAAGTACAGGTTTAGCAAGGAGGTATAAGAAACTAAACGACTGTACTCAGAGAGACTAAAGAACCAGTTTTCGGCTAGTAGTCGGCACCGTATTGACTTTTGCCGGCTGAGCAGGCTAACTTCCGGTTTAGCGCTCCGCTAACGTAAATGGGGGTAAAATTGTATATGTGCGGCTGGTGTAGCCTTTTCAAATGTTACCGAGCGAATTGATCACATTCTGATTCTGAGTCATTTTGCTCGGGTTGCGATGGTCAAATATATTAGTTCACAGTGTTACAGCCTCCGTTTTGGCCGCTAGTAAAAGTTACTTCAAAGCGCTGGATACTTCCGGTCAGCTCGGAGGCATTGCGAGGCTACCCAGCCGACCAATCACTGTGCTTACGGTCCGCGTCGACTCGTAAATACATTTTTGAGGAGGTGCACGTCAGGCGACGGTGTAGCCTCTGCATAGCCCCGTAGCCTATGCCGTCGATTCGACGCAGAAGTATAAATTACCCTTAAACCCAAAGTCCCCCACTCCATAAACGATTCTCGCCTGGCAAATGAGCTGAACCAGTTCTACTGCCGCTTCATGGCCGAGTCAATCGGACACCATCCCCCGTGATTCCTCCGCTCAGCTTCAGCCTCAGTCCACCACTTCTTCCCCCCCTCCTCAGAGCTGGCCAGCTTCACCCCCTCCCCTCCTCTCTCCATCACAGAGAGGGAAGTCAACGGTCTTTTCAGAAGGCAGAAAGCCTGCAAAGCAGTTGGGCCGGACTCTGTCTCCCCATCCACCCTGAAGCACTGTACTGATCAGCTGTCAGCGGTGTTCACAGACATTTTTAACACCTCACTGGAGATATGCCATGTGCCAGCCTGCTTCAAATGGTGTGTTCCAGTTGACATGGGAAGTTGGAATTTCCGAGTTCAAAGCTCAAAATTTCAAATGGAACGCCCCCTTAAGTCGGAATCCCAACTTGGGAAGTCGGGAGAACCGCACTACCCCGACTTCATGATCCAAGATGGCTGTCGGGGTATCAACAGTGACTCATATAAATGTTCGTACACAAAGTGCTGTCCAACAGCTGTCTGTGGACATGTTGCTACAGTGTTTAGTGTTGGTAAATACTGCACAATGCGTTTTTTTAATCAACCGGCGTGTCAATAGCTAACCTGGCTAGTTGTAAACAACTGGCCGAGCGAGGTTTTCCAACTTGTTAATTGGAACGGCGTCAACTTGGGTGTGACGTCATTCCCAGCTCCGACCTCCGACTTCCGAGGTAAATGGAACGCAGCAAAAGCCTCCACCATCATCCCTGTCCCCAAGAAACCAAGGACCACAGGACTAAACGACTACAGACCCGTTACCCTCTGTGGTTATGAAGTCCTTTGAACGCCTTGTGTTGTCCCACCTAAAATCAATCACAGACTCTCTCCTGGACCCCCTGCAGTTCGCCTACAGAGCCACCAGGTCTGTAGACAATGCAGTAAACCTTCACTACATCCTCCAGCACCTGGACTCCCCAGGAACCTACGCCAGGATCCTGTTTGTGGATTTCATTTCTGCTTTTAACACGATCATCCCAGCCCTGCTGCAGGACAAGCTCTCCCAGCTGAGCGTGCCTGACTCCACCTGCAGGTGGATCACAGACTTCCTGACGGACAGGAAGCAGCACGTGAAGCTGGGAAAACATGTCTATGATTCCAGGACCATCAGAACCGGATCCCCTCAAGGCTGTGTTCTTTCACCCCTTCTCTTCTCCCTGTACACCAACAGCTGCACCTCCAGTCACCAGTCTGTCAAGCTGCTGAAGTTTGCGGATGACACCACCCTCATTGGGCACATCTCAGGTGGGAGATCGACCATCTGGTGACCTGGTGCAGCCAGAACAGTCTGGAGTTCAACACTCAGAAGACAGTGGAGATGGTCGTGGAGTTTAGAAAGAGCCCAGGAGGCTGAGGTCCATCAGGACCAGGCACGTGCACACATAGACATCAAAAGGGGCTCAAGCTTGATATATTGATAAACAGCTTCTTCCCGTCTGCAGCTAGCCTCATTAACAAGGCCCGGGTCCCCCACAGACATTCCCCCCTTGCAAATGATACAAATGTCTCTGCACATGTAAATACTGTTTCATCTCGTGTCGTGCACAGGCCTGGCACGTTGCACATATTTGTTGTTGATTGTTGATCTTTGTTGTTGTCAGATTATATTTATATGTACACAGTATCTATATAAATATATAATATAATCTTCTGTTGCGTTACTTCTGCACGGCACAGACCCAGAATAATGCACATGTATGTATCTGCAACGTTGTTTTTCTATTCCATATTTATATATTTCTACATTTATTTATGTCGACTGTATGATTGTCTACGTGTAGCACCTTATCACCAAAGGAAATTCCTCATATGTGTAAAACACTACTTGGTAATAAAGCTTCTTCTGAACTTCTGATCTTCTGAGGTGGGGGAGCTGGTTGATGGAGTCATGGGGGATGGTGTCAGAACTGTCCCATTGTCTTTCAAAGAGACCGTAGAACTCTTTCAGTTTGTTGGACAGGCACAAGTTGTCAATGGAGTGGGGGGCTTTAGGTTTGTACTTTGCAATCTGTCTGAGCCCCTTCCAGACAGCGCCAGAGTTGTTGGGTGAGAACGGGTGTTGGAGTTTCCTAGAGACTGCATTAACATGTGTCTTGGATGGTATGATCACAAGTGAAGAGTTCTAGCATGTCAGTTCACACCTGATAATACAATATGTTTCACATGCGTCTCAAGTCAACACTTGTTATTGGGTCTAACTTCACCGCCCTTCATGCAAATAAGCAAGTACATAATTTCTGTTTGCAAAGCCCAAATGCATTTACTTTTTGTCAGACCACAAGGTGAATTAGGTTGGAAACACAATAAACTCTTGCTTGATTCATATTTTGTAGCTGCTGGCGGCCTATTAGCTTTAAAGCTTAAATAAAGGTTTTTCAGCTTTATTAGGTCCTTCCTGCGGCGGTGGTCCTGTGCTAGTGGTGTAAACAGCAATGATCCCCCGGTGCTCCATGCTTACATTTCAGTCAGAGTCAGCTAGCGTTACTTTAGCAACAAGTAATGCTATATGTCGATCAGGTAACTCAATAAATAACAGAGAGTCGAGGCCAGAAGACATCAGACAACTTGTTTCATGTGAACTCCATCAATGAGAATCAATTTTGTTATTGTTGGTGTGTTTTCTTCTTGTTGTTTAACACTTACCACCTCTGAAGCTGGTCTGAGCAAATGTCCTCGGTGAGAAATGCATTCACACCTGTACTTAGAGCTGTCCACTTGTGATCATATCACTCAAGATGCATGTTAGTGCCAGGTGTAAGCAGGGACTCATAGTACAGTCGTTTAGCTTTTCTAACCACTTTGTTAAACCCATACTTTGACTCTCTAAACCTGTCCCTGTCCGAACTTCTAAATGCTTCTTCCTTTTGCAGCCTTAGCTGTCTGAGTTTAGCTGTGAACTAAGTTTCAATGTTGTAACATTGAACCTTAGTTCCGTCCTCACAGATCCCTGATTTAACATTACAGACTGTTGGTACCATTCATGAAAACATCTGTCAGTACAGTCCAGTACAGTCTTTAACTGCTTTGATGTCCTCACATCAGCTTTACACAGCTTTAATTTCTTCCTGTATGCACGAAGGAGGACAATGATCTGGTCAGAGTCTCCCAGTACAGCCAGACCCTTGTAAATCTGGTCAGTAATTTCACTTGTGACACTTGTGCATAACAATGCCCATTTTTCCCTAAATAATTCTCTAGAGGGCAATGTTTTACATAACTGATGATGTCACTAAGAAGTCACTTTCAGTTCTCTGCCAGCTGTCAGTTTGAAAAGAAAACAAAAGAAAGGATGATTTACCTGGAGATAAAGCAAGATAAAGATAAAAACTGATTTGTTTACAACAAGGTGATTGTTGTAGTTCTCTTCTGAGAAAAGGTCTCACAAAGAACTGTTGTTATTCAGTGTTTCTCTAATTCAAACACAAAACAAAAACTTGACAACAACAAATCACATTAAAGAAAGAACATGTTCATATGTTTTATTTCATGTATCAACAAGTTTATCTAAATTATTCGTTGAGCTATTGTTATAATTATATTATTGTATCATAACCCTGTTGGCGTTTTCAGTGTTACTTTTAGTTATTTGAAATAAAAAAAAAAGAGGAAGACTATGCAGTTTACCGCCAGACCTCACAGGGGCGACAGTCAATTATTGATTAGGTCTCTATAATCACAACGACGTCATCGGGGACGGAAGTGGTGTTGGTTTAGGTGGCTAACTTAGCTACTCACCTAGCCTTAACAATAGCTTGGAGTTATTGTTATTAATAGCCTCACAGCTTTAACGTATAGTAGAAACGCTCACTGTAACATTACGAATACAAATCTTACAAAATCATTACTTGGCTGTTTGTAAATGTAACGTAACGTAGCTTAGAAAATAACAACGTTAGCGTTCGCCTTTAGCTTAGTAGGAGCGTATTCGTTGGATAGTAACGTTACCACATTACTGAATGGGCGCCTGTAAATGAATGAACTGCGTTTACGTTTGACAGGTTGTGAGAAGCGCTGATTAACAACATTTAAAGTAATGGCTACTGGTGCGGATGTCAGGGATATTCTGGAGTTGACTGGAGGAGAAAATGACGGTCCTATCAGCAAGAAAGATCTCATCAACTCAGACAAGGTGAGAGATAATCATAATATACAATTATGCTTGTCCCAGTATTCATGTACGTTTTCCTCATTTTACCCAGTATTCAAAGCGTTACACAGGCTGTGGGACTCAAACACAAAACCGTGCCATTCCCACAGAAAGTATGTTATTTTGTGCAATACTTCTGTTTATAAACGTTTTCTTTAAGATAAATAACCAATTTTTCCGTGACATGTCTCAGAAAAAAAACAAGAAGACAACAGAAACGCTGACCTTCAAGAGACCAGAGGGAATGCACCGAGAGGTCTATGCTCTGCTATATTCAGATAAAAAGTATGGGCTCCTTTTGAGTTTGTCTTAAATCAGTGTAAGGTTTTCAAATGTGTGTGTAATAAGTTGCATGAGGAAGGGGATCTGGACAAAAATGAGAAGCGGGAGCATTTTCTCTCTTCCATGGATGAAGATGGTTCATAATAGAGTCAAAGAAAGAAGGGAAACAATGTCAACCGATGCCATTATTTTCTAGGGTTTGAATCAGATATTAAGAACAATGACAGTCCAGTGAGTGGCATGTTTAGACAGTCGAGCAGTGGAAGGGTTCAGGTTAAGGCTACACTGAGAGGGAGAGCTTGTCTATTTTTTTGGTGTGTTTTCTATGATGCCATCCTAGGAATAGCTGAAAACTTACACTCTATATCCTTGAGCTCTCAACTTGACACTGCAAAGGAGTTAGATGTTTTTAAAATGTTATTTGTTTGTCTGTGCTGAATATCCTAATTGAGCTGGTTGGATTACCAAATACTTAAAGCAGATTTTCCACATAGTGTGTACCCTCGCTTTAACAAAGACTTGTTTTTCCTCTCGATCCCCAGAGATGCACCCCCTTTGCTGCCTAGTGATACTACACAGGGCTACAGGACGGTAAAAGCCAAGCTTGGCTGTAAAAAGGTGCGTCCCTGGAAGTGGATGCCCTTCACTAATCCAGCTCGCAGGGATGGGGCTATATTCCACCACTGGAGACGTGTGGCAGAGGAGGGCAAAGACTACCCTTTTGCCCGCTTCAATAAGGTAGGGATGACTAAAGTTTCCTCTTTAGTCTAACTGCTCATACAATATAAACACAAAGGATGGATTTTTACAGCTACCCTTCGTACTCTTCTGTCATCTCCTCCTTTTCAGATATATACACACTTACTCTTGTCAGTTATTCATACTGATTCACTGCATTCTCTCTTCTCCTGTCTGCCTTTTACAGACAGTGCAGGTACCAGTGTACTCCGAGCAGGAGTATCAGATGCATCTCCATGATGATGGCTGGACTAAAGCAGAAACAGACCACCTGTTTGACCTGTGCAAGCGCTTTGACCTGCGCTTCGTAGTTGTCCACGACCGTTATGATTACCAGCAATACAGGGTAATAATTCAGCCACTCATCTACAGTACTCGTGTTCCTTTGCACTGAGGATATATTGCAAAATGCATAATGATGTAAGTGAAAGTGCATATTTGTTGCAACATTCTGCCATTTATGCTTTTCAGAAACGTTCTGTGGAGGACCTGAAAGAACGGTATTACAGTATTTGTGGTAAGCTGACCAAGGTCCGTGCAGCTTCAGGCACAGAACCCAAGATCTACATCTTTGATGCAGGCCATGAAAGGCGCCGTAAAGAGCAACTGGAGAAGCTCTTCAATCGCACACCTGAACAAGTTAGTAACTTTGTAATTTGATTTGGATTTGAATTCTTATTCTGGTGTTGTTAAGCTTTCATAACTTATTGCCCATCCAAGATGAGAAGCATCATGCAGAGCACAAATCACTTATAACTGAAGGGTTGATGCATTAATGTCTTTTGTGAAAAAATAAAAACATTGTAAGATGTTTGCCAGTCCTTTAAAAAAATTAAGATTGCACTTTTCTTGTTTTTCCTGCAGGTGGCAGAAGAGGAATATCTTATTCAGGAGCTAAGGAAGATTGAGACTAGGAAGAAAGAGCGTGAGAAGAAGGCCCAGGATCTGCAGAAACTCATTAAGGCAGCTGACACAACCACAGAGTTAAGGCGAGCCGAAAAGAGGGTTTCTAAGAAGAAGCTTCCACAAAAAAGAGAAACTGAAAAACCGGTATGATATGCACTCATACAATGAGTTAAGTAAAGCAAAAGCAGCCAACTGAGAAATGAGCGTGCTTATTCAATGCAGTAGTGCACTGAAATAATTAGGATTCAGCTCACTCTCAATATTTTGTATGAATCATTTTATATTATTTTGATGGAACAGCTTTTTCTCAAATAAACTATGGTGGCTTTTGTGTCCCAGTTTGTGAATCATTGTTAAGGCCTGAATTATCCCATAATAATTATTTTATGTCAGCTCTATTCAAAGTTCAGAGGGCTGTCATATTTGGTCTCTTATCAGTTATTTCTTCTTATTTAGGCTGTTCCAGAGACCGCAGGCATCAAGTTCCCTGACTTCAAATCAGCGGGAGTCACACTGCGCAGTCAGAGGGTGAGTATAGTTAGATGTTATTAAGGTATTAAAACTAGAAAAACTAGTATTCTGAAAGGCAATTTCAACTTAAAGCTTGACTTTGGCTCTCAAATACCAGTGAGGAACTTAAAACCTCAATCTGAAACAAAGAACAAACCTGGAACTACAGTCGTCAGAAATAATCTCTGTACTGTGTTGACATTTATCATTGGAATTGATGTTAAAACATACAGTTAGAAAAACTTTTGAATTGTTCAATCTATTAATAAAAAAAGAGTTTAAGTGAAGCTTGACCCTACAGTTGATGTATGTGAGAAACCAGAATGTCTGACTTGGGTTAGCTATTTCTCATTAGCACTGTGATGATTAATTCTGTTAGTGACTAGCCAATATCTGTAAGACATAGCAAGGGGACTCTTATTCATCTTTAAGACTGATGAGGAGCTGCCGCTCTCTATGGAAAATGCATTAGCGCAGCTAAAGGAGTGGAGTACCCCTCTAGCTAATCAGTCAGACAGAGTTCAGTGGATAAAGACATTTTGATCTGGCTCGCTGAAGTGCATTTCATACGAATTAAAAGCCCCGAGGTGTAGCTGTTTATCCTAATATCTCCGACACCTTAAATCACACCCTTATGTGTGTTGGCATGTGTGTGTTTCTCTCTGCGTGTTTGTGTGTGTGATTCAGATGAAACTGCCAAGCTCAGTAGGCCAGAAGAAGATTAAGGCCATTGAGCAGATCCTGATAGAGCAAGGAGTGGGTGAGTGTGATTAAACAATCTGCAAACATTTCAAAGTTTTACATTTAGAAATCTCCTCTGCAACAGAAGTATAAACAGACATATTAAGATCCTATCTTAGGTATTTAGTGGTGCCAGTTTGGTGTTTTCAGTACAGCGGAGAAAATAAAAATAAAATAATTTTTTCTTCTTCTTTACTTTGAAAAACAACCACTTATGGGAATATTCTGACTTTTTTGAAATGTGTACAAATCAAAAAGAGGACTGTGTGGTTTAACAGCAGTAAGCTTAGACATACAATAGGAGCAAGAGCGTGCGAGCGGAATGGAGCGATGAGAATTTCCAGTCCTCGCTTACAAAGCTGGTCGTTGAAAGCGGATCCAGGCCGCTGCGCTCAATATCTCTTCGCTGTCAACTGAGATCTCTCCCTGCTCCACTCAAATCGCTCAGCGCTAGCGCCAAAATCCAAGTTTGAGCAGTACCAGAGCAAAATCTGAGCGGAAGATAAGTGGACCTCCCGACATTTTAACTGTATCTTTTGGGATAGACTGACTAGCAAGGCTTTGCTACACTATCTACACTGTACTGCACAGTTTGGGACAAATACATACATCATGCCATTATATTCTACTTACCATAATAACCTATCAATTAATTAAACTATTTTTGTGTTGTTTTAGTCAAAGCGCTTTAGTCTCACTTTTCATTCATCCTTTCCTTTGTGGATCCAGATCTTAACCCCATGCCCACAGAGGAGATTGTTCAGATGTTCAACGAGCTGCGTAGTGACCTAGTGCTTCTGTACGAGCTGAAGCAGGCCCACAGCAATTGTGAATACGAACAACAGATGCTGCGTCATCGCTATGAGGCCCTACTAAAGGCCGGGAGCGGAGGTGGGGGTGGTGGAATTACAGTGGCCGGACCAGCTGCTGCGACGCAGAGTGGAGAACTCAACGTCACCAACAGCAATACAGCATCCACTCCTGGAAGTGAAGCTCAGTCCTGGCCGAGTGCGGACGACATCAAGGTGGAAGTCAAGGAGCAGATCATTGATGTTGTAGGAGCACCACTTACCCCCAACTCAGTGAGTCTGCACTGATTAGACTCAAAGTCTTCCAAACCATCACCAAAAATTCAAAACATTTTTTTTATATATATATGAAATTTAAATCACATATTCCCCATAAAGCAACCCCTCCAGGTCTTGTGGATATAATAATTAATGCACTAGATAAATGAAAATAATTATTATTATTATTATAATAATTTTAAATATTTGACGAAAACAAAAAAAGGCTCTTTTAATCCTAATTCTCTTGTCTGAATTTAGAGTTTGCTCCATTTTAATCTGGTGCCAGCAGCTGAAAGCATTATTTAAGGAATCCAGACTAACTTTTTCCCCCTCCCATCCCATAACCGTACTGAAAAACAAGTAAAGCATCAACAAGGAAAGCATCCCAAAATCAAAATGTTGTTTCTTTACTTTGTTATTATCCTCTATAGTTGTTGGTGACAAAATAATTATGATAAATTGATAGAATAAATAAGATTTATTTTGCTCAAAGAGATCTAAATACAAAACAAGTTATTTGTTGGGGCACCTTTTTTCCTTGATGATAAATGATTTAATTTTTATTCAGTAATAAACTCCTGGACTTTAATAGCTCCTGTGTTTCAGCAGCTTTTATGCTCATGTTCAAAACTTTCTGCACATTTACTTTACTATTACGGCGTATGTCATGAGCTGGGTGGAGATGATTCTTGCTGCTAGTCGACGTTATCAGAATATAGATTTGTTTTTGACTGCGTGAGAAGATTGATGTGTGGCGCTTAACGTGTTAAGCCTAGATTTGCCCCTCGGCGAGCTCTGCGACTGTCAGGCTGTGATCGGGGGTAAGTCAGCGGTCGATCTGCGGTCGCCAGTCATTATGTGTGAACTACACAACGATACATCAAAATGGCTCCCCGACACATTTCTGACACATCGCCGACGTCTGCCAGATATCTAGCGTGCCAAATATCTGGAAGAGTCGGCCAACTCAACATCCACATCCAGCCAATGAGAGCAGGCAGCTGGCAGAGCAGGCAACTAACACTTTTTACTCACCTCCACCTCTCTGTAGCTCAGACACTTCCTACTACCTGCATGTGCTAATCCATTCTTTCACCCATATTTTTGCCTTTGTAATTGGTATCTTTATAATAACAAACAATAGAAGTTTCATTTGTAGGTTTGCGTCATTTCCCGTTTCTTCACTTGTTTTTTCTTGACAAAACGTGGTTTGGTCGTTTAGTCGTTGTCAGTTCGTGTAGTGTGTGGCCCCCTGTCACCGATCAGTCACGTAACGTGAACGCCACAAAGACTTCAAGACTTCTGTCACAGGACAGCAAGTTGTGTAGTGTAATGGCAAGGCCATTGGCCGACGCTGAAAGTCGTGTAGTCTGCTCAAGGCATTAGCCTACGCAGCGTGATTGAGAGGTCAGCAAGCAGTCTGTGACTGAGAGGATAGATGGACCTGTACCGCAGTAACAGGTGAGCAGCCAGCCAGAGATAGTGACTATTGAAACAGCATGAGAAGACGTGCTCCGTTGTAGTCAACGCTCGGTCAATCCAGTTTGTCTTGCTAAGTGATTAATGAAGTGAGTAATAAATAAACACACACACAATCCCTTTCGTCCCAGAGATTATTTCTCTTTGTCCCAAACACATTGTCTATCATCCCCAGGACAACAGGACACATATCGAGTCCTGATTATGTTATGGACATGTTGCACGCCTCCTGGTTATGTTTTTCATACGATTGTGATTATTCAAAACTACATATGATATTGCATTTTTCAAACATTTATTGATCTCCTCTGCTTTTTGCCTTGAAGTCTCAAGTCAAGTCTCAGAAATTCAAGTCTCACAGCAGACGAATCCAAGTTGTGATTCAATTTAGGCACGGCACTGAGAACTGGGAATTTCAAATTGGTAGAAAATGGGGGGGGGGATTGTTACACATCTCAAGCAAGTCTACTGCCTGCCTCATTCCTCGTGTTTGTAATGTGTTGGTCCTGTCATTCATTAAACAACATTGACTATTTATGGCCAGCTTGTTTGGCAGATTAGCAAACATGTTCTGGTAATGGCCAGAAAATGGTAATTGATGTGAATGTTTTGTGTATCACATTTCAGCGCAAACGCAGAGAGTCGGCATCCAGCTCGTCTTCAGTAAAAAAAGTGAAGAAGCCATGATGAGGGCGAGAGCACCAGCTGGTACACGGTGGCGGGCAAGGGGTTTGTGCTAGTTACTCTGGTCACGGTGGAGACTTCCACAAGTTTTATGGTTGGACAAGAGGGACACAGGAGCAGGACCATGTTTCTGTCCATTTTTTGCACACACACACACACACACACACACACACACACACACACACACACACACACACACACACACACACACACACACACACACACAAATTATCACATACCGATGAGACCTCTCCAAACCCATCCCAACCTGGCCTGCCCAGCATCTTTCTGACAAAGGCAACAACTGAGTGACATTTCATTCCATTACTGCTCGTCTCCCTGCCTTCACCATTGCTCAGCCTTAGATGAGGCAAGATCAACTGTAAATTGCCAGGCTGAGCTAATCGGGACAGGGGGAAGAAGGTGGGAATGACTGGGTAATTGAAATGAATTGGAATGAAAGAAGAGACTCTGGGAGTGGGAGGACCTCGAGCCGCAATGCTCATTTGACCCATCTGAGATTTTTTGTAGCCTAATCATGCCATACTGTTTACTGGAAATGTGTTTTTGTCTTAGCCTTTAGTACTCTCTGTAGCTCCCTCCTGACCAAGAGTGCGTCTTGCGCTCTCTCAGATTGGGGTTCCATCTGATGCCTGTGCTTTTATATTGGACTAGTGGAGCTGACTTGTGTTGTTTCTCCTCAGGTGACCTTGACCTTGACGATGCTTTAGTCAGTGATCCAATAAACCTCATTCTTTTCTTTTCTTGCTGCGTGTTATGCACGTTTTTGCCATTGTGGTTCCTTTAACATTCCAAGCACTTTTTTTCTTTCTCAGACGAGATCTTAACTTGGAGGTAATTAGTGTTGAATACACATTTGCCGGGGAAATTGTAGGATCATGACATTCTTACCTTACCTGTCATCTAAGTTAAGTGACAACTAATGACTTCATTAATATGATAATTAAGCAGCGATCATTTTTAGGTTGGCACAGCCACTGAAACTTCATTAGGTCCCCTTTCTATAATATTGCTAATTGCATGTCAATTATGTCATTTAGCCTACTTAGACATTAATTTCTATGCAAATTTTGCATACATTTGCCCGGCAGAAGGCAGTACTGTGATCTGGGCATCTGTGTGTATTTATATATCTCCATAGATATATACACTGCAAAAGTATTATTATTATTAAATATTAAGTATTTCAGGTACTGCAATCTGCATACAAACTCCAAATTACTTCAGAACTACAAATGAAGATTTAAACCTAAGAAATTAAAATCCAAATGTGATTTACTTTATTTCACTGTTATTTCTGCTAAAGAAATCATTTACTCAGATGCAAGAAACAAAAAAACAGTACTTTATATTTGAACCATCTTTGTTCAAGTCTTG
>NC_060154.1:16828647-16845284 GCF_021292245.1 Micropterus dolomieu | reverse complement strand
GTGCTAGTTACTCTGGTCACGGTGGAGACTTCCACAAGTTTTATGGTTGGACAAGAGGGACACAGGAGCAGGACCATGTTTCTGTCCATTTTTTGCACGCACACACACACACACACACACACACACACACACACACACACACACACACACACACACACACACACACACACACACACACACACACACACAAATTATCACATACCGATGAGACCTCTCCAAACCCATCCCAACCTGGCCTGCCCAGCATCTTTCTGACAAAGGCAACAACTGAGTGACATTTCATTCCATTACTGCTCGTCTCCCTGCCTTCACCATTGCTCAGCCTTAGATGAGGCAAGATCAACTGTAAATTGCCAGGCTGAGCTAATCGGGACAGGGGGAAGAAGGTGGGAATGACTGGGTAATTGAAATGAATTGGAATGAAAGAAGAGACTCTGGGAGTGGGAGGACCTCGAGCCGCAATGCTCATTTGACCCATCTGAGATTTTTTGTAGCCTAATCATGCCATACTGTTTACTGGAAATGTGTTTTTGTCTTAGCCTTTAGTACTCTCTGTAGCTCCCTCCTGACCAAGAGTGCGTCTTGCGCTCTCTCAGATTGGGGTTCCATCTGATGCCTGTGCTTTTATATTGGACTAGTGGAGCTGACTTGTGTTGTTTCTCCTCAGGTGACCTTGACCTTGACGATGCTTTAGTCAGTGATCCAATAAACCTCATTCTTTTCTTTTCTTGCTGCGTGTTATGCACGTTTTTGCCATTGTGGTTCCTTTAACATTCCAAGCACTTTTTTTCTTTCTCAGACGAGATCTTAACTTGGAGGTAATTAGTGTTGAATACACATTTGCCGGGGAAATTGTAGGATCATGACATTCTTACCTTACCTGTCATCTAAGTTAAGTGACAACTAATGACTTCATTAATATGATAATTAAGCAGCGATCATTTTTAGGTTGGCACAGCCACTGAAACTTCATTAGGTCCCCTTTCTATAATATTGCTAATTGCATGTCAATTATGTCATTTAGCCTACTTAGACATTAATTTCTATGCAAATTTTGCATACATTTGCCCGGCAGAAGGCAGTACTGTGATCTGGGCATCTGTGTGTATTTATATATCTCCATAGATATATACACTGCAAAAGTATTATTATTATTAAATATTAAGTATTTCAGGTACTGCAATCTGCATACAAACTCCAAATTACTTCAGAACTACAAATGAAGATTTAAACCTAAGAAATTAAAATCCAAATGTGATTTACTTTATTTCACTGTTATTTCTGCTAAAGAAATCATTTACTCAGATGCAAGAAACAAAAAAACAGTACTTTATATTTGAACCATCTTTGTTCAAGTCTTGGTCCTCTTCAACTTCAGAAGCCTTATTTTCCTTGCTGTCATAGGTGAAAACACTCTGCAACATCCACAGAAGGCTGCATGATCACCACAGTCATAACATCTTCATTTGCGGCTCTAATAAGCGCTGCTAAGGTTACAGGAGTAAACCTATCCGCACGCTGTAGGCCGTTTGATTGAGAGAGAGAGAAAAAGAGAGTGAGAAGGCGAGTAAACATGGGTAAAATGGATTCTCACTGTCTATATTTCATGTTGAAAATTGGCTCATAAATCCAGTGGTTTGATCTATGGAACCCGTCGTTGCTTGAAAAAACCTCCGTAAATGTGTAATTTCTCCCTTGACAGAACACAGCCGAAAGGCTATCTTTCTTTTGCTTTCCTCCCCTCTCTCTCCCCTCTTTCTCTGTCTCTCATTCTGGCTCCCTCTCTCTACCAGCCTGGTGTTGGATTAATGCTCTGCTCCCTTCCCCTCTCTCCTTTCATGCTCCTCTGATATCTTCTTTTCATCACTGCTCATCCATTTATCAAAACTGGGGCTTCTCTCTCCCTCTATCTCTCAATATCTAAACCCGTCTTAACTTATATGGCAGGTATCTTGTAAGATAGGCTTCAAGAAAGTGGAGGTTATTAATAAATACTAGTCTAAATTGAAAATAGGTGGGCAGGGATGCATCACCAGCCATGTGTGAATGATTAAGACCCCCATCTTGCACCATCTGCCATGAGCTCCATCCAGGCTACAGTGTACGTTCTGCAACACTGATGTGAAAAGCATGATGCAGAACACCATGGCGGAGTGTCTTATAATGTGGTTGTGATGGCATTGAGATGGGATCTCTTTATCAAGGCCAGACTGAAGCTTTAATAACGGCCTAAGAGGTGCGCTGGCTGTTTATCATAATTGAACTGTATCCAGGCTAATCGCTGGCATACGTCACTGTCGAAGGGGTCGTTCGGCCGCACCAGCCAGCAATGCTGGTGGTGGTGATTGAGCACACAGTTAAGAGAAAAGATGTGTACTGAGGGACATAAGGCAGGAAGAGGCAGGTAATAGATGTGATAGAACCCTGTTCAAATACATCACGCCTTAAGGTAATCGGTGATGTGACAATGATTAGATTGTCGATGCTTTCTCTCCTTGCTGTGGCACAGTGCTTCATACCCATCATGTCACATACAATCACTGATTACTACAAGGGAAAGAAGCAGAAATGGTCAAACAGGAGTGTAAGGACAGGCTGGATAATTTCCATTTTAAACTCCTGGAGTGAGCACTTACCATATGGGCCATAACAAATGTCCAAAACAGACTTTCACCTCCATGCCCCTCTCATCTCCACGTCTCTCACTTTGACTTTCCCCTCCTCCAGTATTTAGGTCACCTTGAGGGAGAAAACTTTTAATCATTGTTCCACATCAAATTCACCTGTGCCCTCTGGGACACCGAGCTGCGACAAAGGAGAGGGGAGTTGAAACCGCAGGTAGGAAAATCACAGTCGCCCTCAGGGCTGGACAGTGGAAGTCATTTCCACTGGATTCTTTGCTGGTGGGGGAAGGCCTACTACAACACAAACCCAATCACTGGTGCTAAGCAGTGCTTACAGCTAGGCATTAACCCCACTGTCCACTCTCCACATTAAAGCCCTGGGGAGGCAAAAGAGAGTGGAGTTGAGTCGAGTGGAGCGGAGAGAGTGGGACTAAATCTTGACTTCCTATTCCTCTGTACTGTTCTACTCCCTTGAATATCTACGGTCAGGTGTTGTTGTCTTTCAAGGTGTCCTACCATGAAAAGAAGCAATGGCTCAGGGTGGTGGTGAAATAGAAAAAGTCATTTTAATTTCCTTGTGTAGTCATAAACACAAGACAATCAAGGTGGATTTAGCTGAAAGATCCTTGTGTAATTTTATCTATTCAGAAAAGAAAAGTTATATAGGCTCCATTCAAGAAACTACCTGAATTTACACACTTATGTTGTGAATGAGACTAAAGGGATTAAAAATGGATTTTATTTAAAGAAGTCAATTTTAAATTGTTGCTTTTATTTTTAAGTTTTAAAATCATTGCCTGTCAGTGTAGCTTTATTTTTTTATTGTGTGAGTAATGTGTTCCAACTAAACTGCATATGGTTGCAAAACATCACTAAATATTTTCTTACCCTGACTCATAATATAGTTGAAATAAATTATTACTTCTGAAATCAGTAACAATTCTTTTTATTTTTTGTCCCACCTCGGGGGAGTGGAACAAGCTGAAAACACAACATTGAAAATCATTATCACCTTATAAAGTTATGGTGAAAGTGTAAGTGCATTTACAAATATAGCAGATACGGAGCAACGTTAGCATTCATTTGGACTTGTGTTTCTGGCCATACGAAAAATGTAAATCACTATTTACTAAACTTTAAACTCCGTTATATCTCTACCAACTCCTGTAAAGAAAAATCATTTGCTTCTTTAGCTGCCAAATGCTCCGTTGTTCAGCAGGTAATCGCTTATTGTGTCTGTCTGCTGTTTGTTGCTGAGCAAGTAGTGTACAGCGGCTTAATCAAACTGCAGAGCTGGGACATAATTCACTGTCAGTTTATCATACATTTGCTCCTTTCACATAACACATAGTCATTTGATACATTGCTAATTTAAAATGTCTTGATTAGAGCAGCTTTAATGATGAAATATGTATAAAGAAAGGTTTCTAAA
Source organism: Micropterus dolomieu (assembly GCF_021292245.1). Taxonomy (NCBI): domain Eukaryota; kingdom Metazoa; phylum Chordata; class Actinopteri; order Centrarchiformes; family Centrarchidae; genus Micropterus; species Micropterus dolomieu. Next base: position 16,841,228 of record NC_060154.1, on the reverse strand, counting down.
TCAGGTGGTGGACAACACACAAAGATATTGAAACAAGGTTAACCTTAAAATTCTACACTAAACTATAATAAAATGTATAGATGTCCTGAGTGTTTATGATTTTACTGAACTCTTGTCCTCAGCTTGCATGTGCATCCATATATATGGACTTTTATTCCATTGTCTATCTTAGCGAACATGGTGAAGAAGGGGGAGCACATAGGGGTGAGCAGAGTGTGGTCAGTTGTGATTGCATGCTGACTATAAAAAAGATCAGGTCAGACAGATCTGCTGTGTGCAGCCCTCAGAAACTAACCGGTTTGACTTGATTTGTCAGTGAGAGATAGAGAGGCCTCTGAACAATATGTGACAGAGTTACCTTGGCAAACCAGTGCAGCGAATGTTCCCCTCTTCACCTGTGCAAGCACGATTCTAACAAAGGGAAAAAAAAATCCAATTTACCATGCGGATCCACAGCTGTCACAGCAGGGGAATTAAACATTACCCATAACTCACTGGTGGTGCTGAGCAGGTCATCGGATGGCAGGGGATGGTAACATCACTCTGGGGTGCAATAACAAAGGATTTTAACCTCTGACTCCGTCACTAGGGCTGATGGTACAACATCCCACTCACCAACAGCAGCTTTCACCAAGCTTGTTAACAATCTCTGGCTGAGCTGACGACTCAACTTACCGGTACACACCTTTCTACACATCGCTCAAATTCTTCCCTAACACAAACAGGAGGACATGGGGAAATGTCAGCATAAATGCAATGCTTTCCACCCCACTGGGTACTGGAGCAGTTCCTTCATAGGGGTTTGGTGAGATCCTGTAGCTGCTAGCGTCCTGGTGTCATCACCCACACAGGCTGCTTGCCTGGCTGGCCCGCCACCACCAGAGCCTCAATTACCTGACTGACGTTTCATTAGCGCCTGCAGCTGATCCCGTGGCAGAGAGGCAGTGGGGCGCAGAGGAGCATGGAGCAAGAGAGAGAGAAGGGGGGGACGAGAAGGAGGCTTCAACGCATTACATTTTCATGCGCTGTCAGAGTCACAGCTCTGAGTACAGCCACCCAGCCACTCATTACATTGCAGTCATTTAGTACGTGCTCTTATTGAGCTGGACTGTGTATACTGAAATAGAGCTGGCTGGGTTTTATCTGGTGACACCAGTTCTGAGCTGACATTCACATTCCTGCCCTGGATTGTTGGAGCAGCTGAGAAGTGTGAGAGGTTGGAGGTGTATGTGTGTGTGCACATGAGATGTAAGGTAGCAGCTAGAGGAGACAAATCAATCTGGTGCAGTGTACTGCTCAGAGGTTTATGTCTTGTGTTTTTCTGTGTGTATGCTTACATGTGTGGAACCATGTATGTGTGGTTGTGTGTCCTGTACCTGGTTTTGTGTGTGACGCGTGTGGCCTCACCATCCTTGGGGTTAGTGCAGGCCATGTCAAAGATGATCCAGGGTGGAGCTGAGGGAGCTTAGTGAGACCCCCGGCCTGAGCCTCTCCACAGAGCCCACGCTTGGCTGGCCTCTCCTTCCCATTTGTCATCCTGGGCCAGTAAGACCCCCGGAGAGATTAGGGCAGAGCAGAAAGACTGGAGGAGTAGCAGGAATAAGAGGATCAGTTAAGCTATAAACACAGACAAGTTTGTGTCTCTCACCCACTCTGGTGCAGTGACAGTTTGTAATGGCTGTCAAAAGTTCGCTCTGTGCCGTATATCTTTCTTTAAAGGAAACCGCAGTGCCTGAATGTGCCAGACGTCTTGTGTCGGCAAAACACAACAGGTAAAAGAACTTTTATTGGTTTGATCAAATGCTGCGTGTGTCGTGAAAAGCGGGCTGAAGTTGGACATTTCACAGAAGAGGTAACTATCGACCCACATTGGCCCAAGCTAATGAACCATGACCCAATGCAGAACCGAGAATGCAAAGGTTTGCCTGTAATTACAATTCTGTGGCACAAAGACCATTAGTCAAATCCTGAGAGCTCCTTCATTACCATATTTTTGAATATTCTACTTAATTATGCAAAGGGAATAGTGAGGTAGATGAGAAGTTTTAAGAAAGCCTCATAAAGTCCCTATTAAGAGCAGAGGGGATTAATGACAGTTAATATGAGGGCAATCAAACATTTAATGCAAAGGCCCTCCTGCAGGCAAACAGTATTTAAATGAGTCAATTAGACATTCATTATCTACAAGCCTATAAGTGGAGTCAGATCTGCATAAATGTTGGTGCAGGGAATCACTCCCCTCTAAAAAGGAACTAATGAAATATTAAAAAAGTTAACAACTTAGACATGGAAAATGTACAAATATTGATTGCTAGAGGGCTGGTTACATGCTGTCGTCAAATCAGTGGAGAATGTGTGATATCCACTGGAGATTGTCTCATAAATCATAATTATCGAGTTAGCATGATCTCTCCTCCCAATTAGATATGTAGCATTGTTGAAATAGAATGAGAGAGGGGAAGGGGAAGCCCTCCAATTGTCCAATTGTCCATTAGAAAATTACATCAAATCCTATACGTGAATATCTCCACTGTATAAGTGCCTCTAAATTATTCTTATGCTAACAAACCGCCTTAAAATAAGTAGATATGCACAAAAACATACATATTCTGCAGAGGATGACTTGGATAATGTACCAAACTATGCAGATATATCATTGTCAGGACCTCCTCCCTCCCTCCTTCTATCCTTCTTTCTTTCCCTCTCTCCATGTCTCTGAGCCTCCACTCTTGTCAGTTGCCCCAGCACACAATTACTGTGTGTGATTGCTATCAGGCGGGACGGTCGGGGAGGCTCCCAAATTAGGGCCTAAATAGGATTTCCTACATGGCGAAGGGCACAGGCCTGGACATGGTAATGAAAGCCTATACATCACAATCAGGCCGACAATCCTATTCATACTGCAACACATTACTCTCACTCCTCATAATTATAGAGGGGTGACAGACGGGCCTGTGAGGCATGGTGGAGGAGGCGCAAGAGCCACGGGAAGGAGGAGGCAAGGGGTTGAGGGTGGGTGGGTGTTGGGGGTTTGTTACTGGGAAGGTGGCTTAGCAGAGCAGTGTCACAGTTAGTTGCAAGTGGCTTCTTCTCTCCACTCCTGTGATCTCTTGATACCTGAAGTGGCCAGATTAGGTTGGATTCCACTGGGTTGAATTCAGCATATTTCCAGTGTGCTATTCAGCCACCTATAGATCCGTGTAATTACGGAAAAGAGTTCTTATTTGGGCATTTTCTCCCAAAGGGAAGATTCTTCCAGTGGGGCACCGACCACATCTTCCATCAGAATGACTGACACAGTCACAAAGACACACGCGCAAACACACCGCCTCACACAGAGCGATGTGATGAGATGTGAGAGGGACAGCTTCACGATCAATACCACGAGCAGGAATCAGCGATGGGGAGAATAAGACAATGGCCTATCAGATTGAGGTTGACTTCTCCTTGTATGTGTGGCAGGCCTGTGACAATAGATTGGCCCAGAAATCAGATGGCACTCCCCGACAGGGTAGGGGGAAAAAGAGGAGACAGATGAAAAGAAAGATTGCTAATGCTCTCCAAGCAGGCATTTTAATCTGTGACAGAGGAGGGATTTGGTGAAAGCCATTATCACACAGCTACCCGCCTCTTTCTCCCTCCCCTTTCTTTTGTGATAAGACAACCTTATCACACTGCTTGGGGGGGATTGTGTATGTGTATGCGTCCACACCTTTGCATGTGTTTGTCTTGCAAAAATGGGATATTCCAAATGTGATTCATTGGACCCAAGAAAGCCCTACTGTATCGATGTAAATCACCTTCACCTTTCAAAAGAACTCAGTCAAACGGTAAGCATCACAAAGTGGATTCAGATCACAATAACCCACTTCACTGGGCAAAGAAACACCCATGACAGCCAGGAAACACATTGGGGCGCATTGTGTTCATCTCTTCCCTGCTGAGGCCTGAGGGAAGAAGCCACCTTGATTTTCTGTGTGTGTGTATGTGTGTGTGTGTGAGAGAGAGTTTTCGGTGTCTCACCTGCATGATCAAACTTCAACAGAGAGATGAGATGATGATGGTGTCCGCCCACTGAGGTCACATATTCACCTCTGGAAAGCATCTCCACTCTGTCAGCTGGACCAGGTGCAGGAGGCTGAATACTGTGTGTGTGTGTGTGTGTGTGTGTGTGTGTGTGTGTGTGTGTGTGTGTGTGTGTGTGTGTGCACATGTGCATGAGGCAGCTGATGGAAAGATGTGCTTAAGATGACTCCTCCTGATGTAATGGACTGATAGAGGTTAACTGTGTGTGTGTAGCCAGGTGACCGTGTGCGTGAAAGCATGTGCTGTAAATGTGCTTGTACGTGCCTGTGAATGTATGCCTGTGTGTGTATGCATATATTTGCATGTGTGTGTGTGTGTGTGTGTGTGTGTTGGACAGCAGCCTATGTCCCCACTTAGTGCGTGTGTGTCTCCTCAACATGGTGTCCCTTCTGTGATCAGGACAATCCATCAGGCCTTGCAGCTCATTAATCACCAGACAGACACACATGCACATACACACACAATCAAACACAGACACACACACCTTAAGGATCAGGGCAGGCAGTGATAAACAGTGGGGTTAGTTTAGAGCACTCACACCTGCACCACAAAGAGCATGTCGGCACCAGGCGACACAATACATCCGCAGCCATGACCATGGCCTCAGAGGGCTTTTTGAAGACAACCTCCAGAGACAAAATGCTGTACCTCAAAGATCTTATTCTGGTTTTACTGTTTTGACGTCAACATTTATTCTTCTGTTTCCAAGTTTATTTAAAAGGAAAGTCCACTGATTTGACACTTCAATTTATAAGTCATAAGAAGCACTACTCATTTGATGTCTTGTTTGTGGTTCTGAAGGAGCTTTGTCAAGTCTAATAAATTAAGCCCTAACCATGGCTTGAGGTGTTATCTTCTCTTTGCTGGGCTTTGAGACAAGCCTGCAACACAAACTGGGGGAATAGGGTGTGAAAGAGATGGACATTTAGCAAAAAGGGATGATCTAATAAAAGACAATATAGAGTTGCATTCCAGGAAGTTTAGGATCCAGCATTATTGGAGCTTGTTTCTACATCTCTCTCACAAATCCAAATGTATGGAGGAGCAATACTTGAAAGACACATATAAGTATTTTTCTGATCTTCTATCAATGCCTTCTAAGTTCATTCCGTGATGTGACAATGCTGTGGTTAAGGTTTGGTTAGTTTTAGACACCAAAACAACTTTTTTAGGTTTAGGGAAAGGTCCGCAAGAAAAGAGAGACCAATAGTGGCCTCCTGTGTTAAAGTTCAACACTTTGTTGACCCATCCACCCCAACCTCCCCCCTACATGGACTCTTTGGCTCTATAACTACATCACCCCACATCTTCTTTAGCTTAATACATAATTACTATGACCATTAGAGGATGTTGTCACTTGAATATAAATATATGTCATTATTGGGGATTTGCAGGAATGACAGTCGTTGCTCCTGGGAGGACAGTCATTTCTTGAGGAGACCCTTCAATTTGAGTAGGTCACCACTGTACAGCGGTTTTCACAGTTACAACCCTGAGGTCCACTTTGCCTCTGTGCTCGTCTGAAGTCTCCACTCACGGCCTTTTACTATGGATCATCAGATCAGAGCTGAGCAGCCTTCCATAGAACCAGCATACTGGCTAATTCACTATTGATCCTGGTCCATAGACCAATTTCCACTTGTGTTTGGTTTGGGACTACAGTTTCGGTCACGCACCGTCTCTCCCTTAGGGACCAGGGAGAAGCCCCTGCCACTCTCTTATCAGACAGAGAGCACACACACAAAGAGTGTGTGGGATGGAGAGAGATGGGGAGTGAAACACAGGAGGGGGAGCGTTACTAGCTTGCAGAGAAAGGGAGAGAGGTCATTAGTGGATGGTGATGAGGTCCAGAGTTTCAGAGAAAGCAGAGTGGTGCTGGCTTTGTGCGAGGTCGCAGTGTGTTATGTGGCTCCAAAGGGACTGGCTGCCATTGGTTCATTCAGTGCAGATATTACGGGGATGTATTTTTTCGTTAAACACACGAAAAAATACAGAGCTGTCCATGGTACTGAAAAGAGGTTGCATGTTAAAAGACAAGCTTTCTTTCTTCCTTCCATCCTTTCTTCTTTCTTTCTTTCTTTCTTCCTTCCTTCATTGTTTCATTGCTTCATTGCTTCATTGCTTCCAGACACTAACGCCAGTTATTCCTGGAGGTCAACGGCGGTGTCTGTCTGTGGGGTATTGTGACTGGGGAGATTCATTAGGATTGTGTCACTAAGTAAATGTGTGTTGACCTGGGCCACTGGCAGACACACTCCCCCGATGCTAGGAGCCAATCTTCAGCGCGCACACTCACACACAGACAATGAGGGATGCCTCAGAGATCAAACCTGTCCACTCCTCACAATCCTCTTCCACCTTCCTCTCTCTACTCACCTCTAACTCTCCATCGCTGTCTCCACATTTCTTCTCACCTGCCCCCAGCATCCCCAAACACACCATCTTTCCTTTTTATCTTCCCACCTCTCACTCTCCATCTATCCACCCTTTCCCTGCCTCTCTTCCTATACCTGTCCTGCCTGTCTCCCCTCTCTGCTCTCTCTCTGTCTCTCTTTTTCTTTCTCCCAGTAACAACATTCCCTGGACTAATTGCAATTCTGTCAGCAGGTAAATGCTTTGTGACCAGTCGCTGACAATCACGCCAGCCAGCCCCCAGGTTGCCACTGACAGTCATTGTGGGGCAGACAAGACAGCCTCAGCAGCGCTGGCAGTCAGTTAGCAGGCAGTGTATATGGATGTGGCCTCTCAGCTGCTAGTGTGTGGCACTCCCATTACCCCACCACAGAAAAAGGTAGACAGCCACGGAACAGCTGGATAATGCACTGACTGACGATAGACTCTACCTCTCACACACTCTGCTTCTCACCTCGTCTCTGGGCCCATGACAATGCCATCTTGATACTGTCAGGTTAGGAGTCAGCCAGTGTGACATGTCAGCACTCAAACAGTTGACTCCTGATGTACAATATTAAAGCGAAAGGAGACTTAGTCGGGGGGAGTGGGGATTGATGATGAATGATGGATTAAAGGGGAATACAGGGGTATCATATTTTTATACACAACTGCAACACCTATCATGCTGGAATCATTTCAGGTACCATCAATCAAATGGCAAAATGATGCTTGTGTTACTGTGCAGAAACTGTGCAGGACTTTGAATGTAGGATCAGCCTTAGCATAGCTCCTTGATAACCAGGCTCAGCTAATTAAAGCAGGCTGTTGACAGTTGTCAGCGTGACCCTTAGCACAGCACTCCCCTGGGGGTCCTGTTAGCATGCTAATGCTAATCCCCAGTGACGGGGGACAGGGCAGCGCTGTCCCCTGCAGCCCCATGCTGTTGTGACCACAGGATGTGTCAGGACAGGCACGATGATGTGCTAACATAGAGACGTCCCCATGTGCATGTCACACATCTGTAATTAGAAAAGAGGCAGGCAGCGGGAGAGCTGGAGGGGACAGTTGTTGTGGGACCACTTGATCTCTGTTGCCGACACAGCTTGGAAAAGAGCAGTCTGCGCCTAAAACGGGCTTATAAAAGAGCAACTGGTTTCACAGGCTTTAATGCGACAATTTGCCTTAATGCAAGCTCGGGAGGCATGTTGGGGGTTTGACGTGAGCAGATTCACAGAGAAAAGAGCAATACAGGACCACACTGAAACAGAATCACTAACCAGTTAACATTATAACTGGTGGGGGGGGGCTCCTACACCTGTCTGTCAGTCTATCTGTCTCTCTTTCTCTCTTCTCCTCTCCAAGGGAAGGTCAAGGACACATGCATATTCATGCAGGAGCCTGGCACAGGATCGATGGGTTTTAATTGTTTTCTCTTGGTTGGTGGAGGGACGTGCCAGTGTCTATTGATCTGTTTGAGCAGAGGCCACTCACAGAGCACGACTGAGAGACCTTTACCTGACTGAACACTGATAGACCCTGTGTGTGTATGTGTGTGTGTGTGTGTGTGTGTGTGTGTGTGTGTGTGTGTGTGTGTGTGTGTGTGTGTGTGTCTGTGTGTGTGGAGTGGAGAGAGGCTGGGGAATGTGTGGTGATTAGGATTTTGACACACACAAAACCAGAGGCGGCATGAAAGGGCCTCGTGGGGCTTAGAGGGGTAGATGGACATATACAAAGGTGACACACCGCAGCAGAGAAAAGGGAAACATAGTGCAAGGTTTGCTAGGTTTGAGTGATGCTGTGGGGAAATACCACTTAGAGTGAATGAATGAATGCATACTTTTACTCAAGTGTCATACAACAAACTGACATTGGTTCACAAGATGCTACTTACATTTTACATACACTTAAGTATTTACATTAATATGCTATTTTACACTTCTTCACCGCTACATTTGTTTGAGAGCTATAGTCACTAGTTACTTTCCAGAATATGATTTTACATGACAAAACGATGACATCCTTAAATATAATGCTTGTTAAATGGTTTATAGAGTAGTTCATTTAGCTCCACCGCAAACAGCTTCAACAATAAAACGCTTTAACATTGATATATCAGGATAAACAGTCTAATCATGTCATGTGTAATAATATATTACAATCTCAATTTCTCTGCCGAATGAGTAGTTTTATTTACTACACTTAAAATACGTTTTGAACAATACTTTCATTTTGAATGGAGAACACTTGTCATCAAGTATGTTTTACATTGTTGTATTGGTACTTCTACTTAAAAGTGCCCTCTGGACTTATGTTTAAATTCAGTGTTTCTTGAGACTCTTGTAATCCTGAGGTCGAACAAATATGCTTAATGCATTTCCTTCCTCATAAAACATTTGCCATGCCGATTTTTTAAATGTCTAAAATCCTAACTTTCTAGTTAATCTAGTTTACTAGCTAGGATTTTTCCTCTTCGCTGCCTTGTTTGGCACATTGCCCCAAACTGTAGATCAGAAAAGCTAGCTATCTCAGTTAGTCAAGCAGCTAATTTAGCTCTGAGACCTACACAGGCCAGTTTGACAATAAGGAATAGGGGAAGTGAAGCAGGAGAGGAGCAAGAGGGAGGTGGGGCATCAGAGAGGCAGCATATTTCAATGGTGTGTAGTGTATTTATCTGTTTGATAAGGAAAATAGGTGTAAGAACATTTCCTTTCTTGACATTTTGTGAGTTTATTTTGGTTATTAGACTAAAACAGAGAGCTTGTGTAACATAGTGAACTTGCTGCTCACACACATCTCCCAGTTTAAACTATGAGGGAAGACCTGAACTATATGCTAACGGACTATCACCTCTCGAGGTACAAAGTGGTATTATGAGATGGGACGGGCTAGCGCTAGCTGGTTAGCAAGCTAACTTCATATCTCTGCAACACACAATACATAGATGTCTTGGATCTAGCGTCAAAACTGTTACTTAATTTTTTAATATTTTAAACTCTCAAATCTTTAAAATTTTTACACATTGCAGCTTTAACTCAAAGATCCTGTCTAGTGAATAGTAGAATATAAATGCATTTAATTCTCAACCTCATCTAAATCTTAGAGGGGACACTTCAAATGTCTAATAAAAATTATAAGATAACAATTTAATTTAACAATTAAATAATTTCTTGATGCTTTAATTTTGACGCCGTTTTTATGGTTTTGAGAAACATTTACATCTGAATGTACATTGTGAATAACAGCTGAATGTGTTCACCTGCCTGTCTCCCAGTCAACCACATCTTTCCCTCCGCAAAGATTATCCCCTCCAGAGGCCTCCGCTCTCAGTTTCATTTATTCTTTTGTAGCTGGTTGAATTTGTCAATTTGAACAGGCAAAGTTGGGAGATTGGCGGCAAGTGGGGAGTAAAAGGAGGGTGCACAGAGTGGAATGGAGAGGAAGAGAGAGAGAGAAAGATAAAAAGATTGTGACAGTCATCCATTTGACCCAGGCTGTTGAGTGAGAGCAGTCTGGCTTGTCAAATCTCTGTGCTAACAGTGAATAGCCATATCTGTGCAGAGCATAGAAGGGTGTCATGCACTATGGTTTCATGGTTCAGGATAAGGCTGGATAAAGCCATTGGCTGGATGACACACAGACAGACACACTTCCACTTTCTCTCTAACTCCCTGTCTCCCGCTCTATGTTACTGTCTTGACCTGAGAATGAGAAGCGTGAAGAACTTATTTCAACCAAGTATGCCTGTTTATGTGGAAAATGACCATCAATGAAAACCCCTGCTGTATTTTAAAGAGAGGAAACAGTTTCTTGCTCACAGATTAAACCTTGTACCCTCCGAATATTGAACAATGAGAATCCTCCACCCCTGCCCTCGTCCTCCTCCTTCTCTCCACTACACTGTAATATCCTCCTCATCCACACGCACACAGGACCTATTACCAGCTCATTAGCCTGAATCATACAAGAATTAGACTCCAGCCCGCTGACAATAGCTCAGAGAACGGGCCTGTTTCTGCTCAGGAGTCAGGGGTTAAGTTACCAATCAAAATAGCCATGCAGATGTATTGAGACATTTTAATATTGGCCATTGTGGGAGCTCTTAAAATTTTAATCTCTCACTGGCATTGCTGCCCCCCAAGGCAACTCAAATAACGGTCTTCAGGAGGGGGGGTTGGTGTTCAAAGAACTGATGTACCCTGTGGCATTTGGATAATTGTGTTGGAATTGCTACCTTGCACAGTTTTCAGGCTGTGTGCCCTTTCTTCATTTTACTTCTTTGCTTACCTGGACCATGGATTTTTCTGTCCTCTCACCCCCAAATGTAGGATTTCACGTTCTCTTCAGGTCCCACTCCAGTGACCATTCTCCTTTAAAACCCTTAAACCCAAGCTGCTTCTGATGGAAATCAGAGGGACACTGGCCACGCTAGGAACCAATATACTGAGACAAACACTGTATTAGCACTGTCCAAGACAGAGTGGGCCAGGTGTTGCTGCCGTATCACAGTTAATATAATGTAAACCACCAGAGGGGGCCAATGATGAGTACTGGGCCAGAAGAATGGGCTCAACCCAACATTGAAGTTCACAATGCTGTTTTACATGTTTTACAACTGGACAGCTGATTATTTCCATCTCACCTGTCAGGTCTTCCCATCTCCTCTTTATTTCCTCCTTCCACACATGGTGTGGCCCTCCTCATCATCCACACACATCCGACCCCCCTCTCAGTGGTCCTATCCTCTTCCAGGGTTCAGACTAATGACTAGTGACAGTCCACTGAGGGGAGCGAGCTGTTTGCAGTCAGCAGTGCGTTTGTTGGTAATTATTTTCCAGAGTGTCACATTAGTGTCAGCCTCATGGCGGTGAGAGAGGACGGTGGGGGGGGCAGTTGGTTGCATGGGTGAGGCGGAGAGCAAGGGGAGGGGAAAGGGTGTGATGTTTGGTGGTGGGCAACGTTGTGTTTGTGTGTGTATATGTGTGTAGATTGAAGTGGCGGTTACGGGTTGAGGACACAGGCTGTCACTGCTACATAAGACCATAGATTAAGGTTGGAACTGAGTGGGAGAAAAGGAAATGTTGTACAGTTTTCCTACTGCTTTTCACAGTACCCTTGAATGAATTTCTGACTTAAATGATAAAGCTGGTAAAATTTTATATTTTTGTCACTATCAACATATCTTATCTAATAGTCCAAAACCAACAATAAATTTGTCCAAAGCCTAACACAGCTTATTTCTCTGTGTCATAGAACTCCATTGTTTTCCAAATACTATTAAAAGCACACATCAGCCACAGTGTTGCACTATCATCCCTATCATGCTCCTTTATTACAACAAACAAGTACATTGCAGTTCATTTTGAGTTAGTCTCGCACGCACTGTCCTGCTGCTATAAATATTTACATCACTTTCTTAATCACTTTATGCCACGTAGTGTTATTTTATGTTGTTGGTCAATTCTAGAATTCCACAATGCCTTCTATTGTATTCACTTGTGTATCATAGAAAATGAATAGTAGCTGATCTTCAGTATGAAGAAATACACTTGGGGCTTAGTGCCAAGACTAGCACACTGATGGTTCTGGCATTTTCAGGGGATTTGTTGACAGTAAGAAAAATGTATCCTTTAAGTAAAGTACGTTTATAATTGGACAGTATGTTCCCTGAAGTCACACAGCATGCATTGCTTATTCTCTATCCCTATTAAATATATTTCGCCTCTTTTACAACCACTTGAATCAACAGTGTTCTGTTGATGAAACTGTTTTCAGTAAAGGGAATTTAACTTTAGCAGTGTAGAGAAAAAGTTGAGTACATGCAAACAGTATCGGCCTGCCGACATGGGTGTGCTGTGAATATGTAAACATACAGAATCCTGGTGTGTGTATGTGTGGGCGTGGGTGTGTGTGTGTGGTGGGGGGCAGTCACCAGCCCCCTTGGGAGGAAGCGATCAATGATTGAGACCATAATGCACCTCTCTGTATTCCTCCTCACATTCATGCTCACTGGCTGCTTTGGGGAGCTGTCTCACACACATACACACACACATGCACACATGCACACACACACACACACACACACACACACACACACACACACA